>NC_084667.1:8190000-8491250 GCF_028389875.1 Rhea pennata
ATAGGATGAAACACATGGCATAAGAAGAACATTGTGATCTTCAACTATCATTTCTTCTGTAGTGGAATCATACCATGGTAAAAATATAGCCTGACATGCATATAATCTCCACATGGAGAGGCTATTATCCACTGACCTCTCTATAGTGAAAAACAAACCACTGCAGGGGTCATTAGAATAGCTTAATTCCATTGTTGTAAGACCAGTATGTGGAGTGCCCCCTTCACTGTACTCTAAAGTATAAAGCTCTAAACAGGACTGAAATTTCAATTGGCAGTACATGCCCAAGAACGTCTACAAAGAGGTAAAAAAAAAAAAAAAAAAAAAAAAAAATCAGTGGATTCCTCCAAAGGACACTGGAGAGCAAATGGAGCAAATGGAATACTTAAAAACAGTCTCCAGATAGTCTTTAGGATTCAGCTTCCAGAGGACATACTGATGCCACCTCAGACACATTTGAAGATTCCTCCTGCGAGGAGGTACATCTAGAGGATCACAAGCAGAAAAAAAACAAACTGTCTCCAAACGGCACAGGACTCCTGTCCACAGGTTGCCTCAGCTGCAAGTATTTAAGGCTCATCATATAATCCAGAGTATGAATATTGCTCACCACTGGCCAATGGAAAGATGGTCCTTTCCTCCCTGTAAGATTAGTAAGCTATACTCTTAAGTCTTTTCATCTTCTAAAAGGACTTGTTTTCACAACCTACTACTACTTCTATAATATTTCTGCAAAAGGTACGATGTTTTCCAGGTACTTTTCTGATCTTACAAGGTGGTCTTAAATTTGTATGTTGATTCACCTCTATGTTTACACAGGAGATGCAAGTCCAGTACCAAATAGAAATTTAAATGGGGGGCAGGGGAGAGATGCCTCATAAAATTGAACCTTTCTACTATATATTATGCTACAGATATTATGATTTTTACTTAGATTATATATATTGCAGTTCAATTGATTAAACTGTAATTTAAAAATACACTATAGACAGTGCCTACAAGATATATATCAGGCATTGGTAATCTACTTTAAATTCCAAATTTGTGGAAGCTATCTTCTTCCTATTCAGCCAACTTCCCTGAAGTGCATTCAGAATGCTTTTCTAAATTTCATTAACTAAAGAAAAATGTGTCTCCTCTGATTTACAACAAAAAAAAATAATGACTTAACCAGGTGAAAAAAGATCATTTTCAAATGTGTAAAGACTCCTTAAAGACTGATTTTTTTTTTTTAATTAAAGAAAACCCAAAACTTCTCAAACATTTCAGACTATTTCCATTAGGCACTACAAATCTGCCACAATTCTACTGACATCAAAGGAGATACGCCAACTTACATCAGCTGAGAACACGCCCTTTAGTCTAGAGCTGTCTCTCAAGAATGCAGAAATCAACTAAACAAAAACAGACACAGTAAATGATATTCACAATTTGCTTCCCTTGCTTCTTTGTGGCAGACTGATGAACTAAGAGAACCCATAGAAGAAACAAACCTTCACATGTATTGCAAACTCTGGTAGTTCGTATTTATTCCTAAAAGATCTAATTATATGAGAGATCTGTGTTTAACCCACTTTTGCTAAGAGCAGCCGGAGAATTTCCTCATGCGGGTTAGTGGGACCAGCTTCCTTCCCACAGGCCGAGAAAATGTCAAGTTGTAGCTAGTTTTGAGTTTTTACTTGAATCTACCGCAAATTCATATGGAAATACTAAGGAAGCACACATTCAAAATAAAATTGTTCTCAAGAACCTGCAATTCTGAGTTTCTCATGAAAGTTAAACTGCTTACATTTATATCTCACCAAATACTCTATATATCCAAAAACTGGAAAGATGTAGTCCTGTCTAGTACAGTTACCACAGTCAAACTGGAAGAGAAAGTAATCAAGGTTATTTTCACACTTCATCTTAATACAAGTATTTCAGCCCAGCCACAGCCTCTCAAATAACACATAAAAACAAAGGTAAAAGAGGTAAAAGCACATGGGAATCTTCCTCTCTTATTATCACATATGGTATAATACTATAAACTGTTGCTAAATCACAGAAGTAAAGAGGGGAAGGAGGAGAATAAATAACTTATTGGCTATACTTATGTGGAAAAAAAAAATTCTTTAGAGTTTCTCAAAAATGTCAATTATATCTTTAGGAATCTCACCATGATTTTCTCAGTCCCTGATTCACTAATCCTTCTGATATCTTTCTGTCTTCATCCTTTTCAGGCTGATCTTCTTACAAGTATAGTCACTGCATCTCTTGTAGTGAGTTTCCTCCTTAAAACACGCATTTTGTTTAACTTGTTATGTCCAGCTAAACATGCTTTTGGAAACTGCAACCAGTCAGATAGCTCAAGTAACTGGTTACATAATGGGCAAGGCTATTTCCAACAACACCTTCTCCTTTCAAAGCCATCTGTTACCAACTGTGCACTAAGATGTGTTGAATCATTTTCATTTTCATTGTGGGAGAAGAAACTAAGCCTTCTTAGAAGGGAAACATTAGAAACACTGCCAGAATCCTTATTTCCACTATTGCTCCCACAATACTTTTAACTCATTGTGTCTTTGATGTTCAGAAAAATAAAAGGCAAAACTAATTTATGAGAAGGTAAGCAAACATGGGGGAAAGAACCCAAATTTGATCAAATTATAGGGAAGTGGTCACTGAAATTAAGAGAGTAAAAAGACTCTTGTTCTTCATGTTTGAGCTACTGGGTTCAGACAGTGTGAATGAGAAGACTGGAAAAAGAGGCCTCAAGGAGGCCAGAAATTGAGATTTGGCAGTGGCAGAAAGACTTGAGGTCATGAGGGAAAATCACAGTGTGACAGAGCAACGAGAATATTTCATCATTTCACACATGAACAATTAAGCTAAAAGCTTCAGTAGACATAATCAAGTCATAGATGTACATACGCTATTATGTGTATAAAATACATTACGGCAGTGTCAAAAATTACTGTGGCATATGAGAGTACAATAAACTCTACAGCTGCAGTTTATTTGTTCATTTCCAGATAGAAAAGCATTAAGAAACTTTGCCAAGACAAACAAACTAAAGTGCAAATAGATTTTTAAACTGCATTAACATATTAGAAGAACATCTGGTGCAAACATTGTCAAGTTTCCATGCATTCTTAGATAAGTATTTATGGTTAGTGTTTCAGCTGCATTGGGATTCTTTTCTTCTCTTTTTTTTTATGAACTATGCTCACAGTTCATAAATGCTCAAGGAATGTTCTCACAGAATGGATAATCATGAATGAACTCTAAGTATAAATTTCTCACCAGTAGGTCTAAATCCTTGACATACAACTGTACAGTTAGCTTTTGTGAAGATGGTAAGTAAGCAGGCTCTAGACAAGCTATCAGTTACAGTTTAGTCTTGATAAATTCTTTGATTCACTGGCAAAACAGAATTAAAACAGGTAAATAATAAGATAAGAAGACAGAAGGCATGAAGAGGACAGGGACTAATGCAGAGTTTTCACTTCTGACTGCTAAGTGTTCCTAGAGTTACAGCTCAGGTTCTTTTTGTGTAAAAAAATCTGCTTCCCTTCTTTTTGTCAATGAAATTGAAAAAATGGAAATTTTGGATAAAACAAAATTCTTCGTAAGACAGCTAAAATTCACTACTGCTAGGTTCTGCTTGGTCTGAAATGTGTCAAATAATAACTGGAAGACTGACAAAAGCAAGGTAGAACATTTAATCTCTCATTAGCCTGTGAGATGAGGTTTATAGAGAGACCTAAAATCTTTTATTACATCAGCTGATGTAATTGAAAGAAAAAAAAAAAAAAGCACTAACATCACATAGTCCTGGATATTTGTGACACCATTACTGTGATCAGCAGTACAGCTGTTACTGTAACTCCGAAGTATCTTACAATCCAGTTGCTGACACTGACAAAGATTGACAGAGGTTCCTGCACCAGGTGGACCAAAAAAAATTATCACTATTTTTTCATACATATGGGGAGGTGAGTCACATTGTACCTTACAACTGTTTACATTTACTTCTTACAAGCAGGAACACTGAGACTGTTATTAAAGAATGTTACTCTCAGAAGAGGAAGAATGTCTTATTTTGCTCTAAATACTCTGAATGAAATTTAGAACCTAATTTCATCCCGCCGCTGTTGTTTGGTGTCTGTCAGACTGAGGTCAGAAGGACGTTCTCGTGGTATATTTCAAATCTTTAATTTTTGTCCTCACGGTATGGTTGGTAGGACCCTGCAAGGTTCCTACAGAATTAAACTGATGCTCTGCTGACTGATTTGTTGAGCCTGAAGTGTGAATACCATAATTTGCATGAACTACCTACACTTTTCAACTGTCAGCTCTGTACTTAAACGTCAGTGCACATCAATCCCAACTGGTAATACTCTGGGCATTACAGTCCTTGGTCTATTCCAAAGTGAATGAAAAGTCTGTACTAAACTATGTGATGACTCTTTAGTGTGCACAAAACTTTATAATGGACCAAAAACACTTTACTTCTGCTGGTGACCTTGAGAACTGAACACCTACCTGATACTTAGCAAGTTTCTGAAAATGCCCCTAAAGAAGCTTTCACATTTAGAAAAAATATATCTGAGATGATACAAGGCCCATATTTTATATTAATAAATTTGCAAATGCAAATATGTTGTTTATGCACTTATGCATTTTTCTGTAACGTATTCTTTATATGTTGTATGTTTTTTATACTATTTTAGAAAGTGAAACAAACTATTTAAAAATAGTACATTTTATTGAAATAAAAAAATGAATACTCTTGTGGATTTTACCAGATCAAGTTATGCAGAATAAAAATCATATCAAAAAAATAAAGATGATTAGCAAGATAAAACTAGGATAACATTAAGTGTTAATACTTGGATAAAACATATTGGCCATAGTAGTGAGGCCATATATAGCAAAGAAAAATTAAAACTGTTGGTGGCATGCACATTACCATTTGATTTAGTGGCCCCATATAGATGTTTGTAGACTAGAGACAGAACTATACAGGATAACACAAGTGAGTGATCCTATAGCATAGGTGCAGCTTTTGGTAACTGTTTCTTTAACCCTATGGCCCTTGAATTCTAAAAGTAAAAAGATTTGTCTTTCATCTTAAGGAAAAATGATATGGCTTGACCAATATAGCCCTCTGGGAAAAAAAAAGACATTAAGTTTTCCTTAACGTTATAATTTCTGACCCACGTTACAAGTTGTGTGAAGGGAAATGAATCTTTATTTGGCTATGCTGATTGTCCCACACCACTAGGAGATCCAGGAGGCTGACAGTGTGTCTGTTTAACATCCACTGATAGCACAGGACTGTTCATTTGATTACAAAAGCAACGTTAAGTTTATGCCCTTATCTGAATTTAGTCTGTCAGTTCTAGGACAGATTAGTTACAGGGACATAACATCAAAAAAGCTTCCCCAAATTTACCACTGTAAAGTTCATTAAATTTAATCTTTGCAGGACTACAGAAGACATGATAAAACATGACAGTCAATGTATAAAACTGAATGAAAAAAAATCTAATAACCAAATTTCTGCTTCCTCTAGAGAAACTGATATAAACAGATGACAAATACCCACCTTGCTTTAAACCACAGGAGGAATATAGTATTTACCTACCAACACTTCCTCCTGCAAATTAAGTATGTTCTCCATGAACTTTTGAAGCAAAACACTGTTCCTGAAATTTTCTGTAGACTATCCTAAAAATAAAATTCGTACATAGACAAAAAAAATATACGATTCCATGGGCATTATATTAGGTGGGTTTGTAGACTGAAAGATGTTCCAGGCAAATTAAAATAGCTGACATACCATGCTACTTGAATCACAGTTTGTGCTACACAATAATTTGGACTGGACTCTGTGTTACACACAAAGAGAACTGGTAAGGAAAGGATATACAAATTTTGCCAACAGAAAATTTAAGACGTTTCATCAATATTCAGAGTGGTACTAGCTAGGCAAGAGGATGTTTTGGTACTCCATCAATCTGATTAGGAAAAAACTTTTCATTCAAACATTTGGTCCGCTTATCTGTGACAGTTTACTGCCTGTTTTCATACTTGTTAAATAGTATATAAGCTGATGCAGGTTGCTTTCTGTTTTTCTCCCTAAGTTTTAAAAATGTATCTTCAACTGCTCATTTAAAAATTTTTTTAAAGTAGAAAATAAGAACAATTCCCTTCAACTTTAATACATTCTTTCTTTTTTGCATTTCAAGATGGGAAAGAATGAGACTTTGTAACTTTGTACCCCTTCCAACGCACTGTCTTATAGCTCATAAGAAATAACAAAGATTTCCTACCTTGATGGACTGACTGTAAGGTCCTATACTAGCAGGTGCCCAGTGAGAAATGCTCTGTACATGCATGACCAGTTTTTCATCATGCAGTGTATGATCAGTCGCAGTATCATACTTATGCGCAAGGCAGTCAATGCAAAACAGTACTCCGTCAGGTAACAGGGTTTCCACGCATACTCTGAAAGCACAAGGCAATTATCTTTGTCAACCAAAGTTTGCTTGCACCAACTTTCAGCATTTATTTTCCATGTTTGTTGGGTATTACGTTATGAAATTTTGTCAGGAACATATAAAAAGGCTACAGTATCATAATAACCAGCTAATACTTACATGGTTGCCTCCTCTCGAAATTATGATCAATTTGAGACTTCTAACAAGTTAGTTTCTCCTTGGTGACGCAAATTAATATCACAGTCAATGGCCCATTTCCATTTGGTTATTTTTATGCTGTGCATCATTTTATTAAGAACAAATAGATGAGTTCTGTTATTAAAAAAATCATTACCATGCCACTATTTAAAAATCGCTATATAAGTTATGCTAAGCAGCATTCAGACTATGTACCTCTATCATTATTGTATTCTTATCTCCATCCATTTGTTACTGAATCTGCTTCTACTAGCTGGACTAGAGATTCAGTTTTCTAAACAGTAGCAGCTTACTGTTTCTTCACAGCTTCCTCACATTATAATGCAATACTGAATGTATTTTTCTGTTGTATATTAAGTTACATGACATGCACAGATTTATGATAGAACTGAAAATCTACTTAAGCACTCATCAAAAAAGTTCACTTTTCTTTGTACAGGTAAGAGTGTGTGTGCATAGATGGACAGAGAGACAGCCTGTTGCATCTGCACTGTGAAAAAGTAGTGGGGAAAAAATTGGCATTTCTAAGCCTGAAAAATAATTACATTTGCAGTCCATGCATAAAAAAGTCATTTAGCTCCCAGCAGAAATCTAACAAAAAATTATTTGTTCTATTTACATAACATATAATACAACCTTACAAAATTCTTCTTGATTCTCCCAAGAAAACTACCTTTCTCTCCTTCTGCCCTATGCAAATAAAGTATTTTTTCCTCATTACCATCATCATAAGGATGGGTGAGTACATTTTCTGCTTGGGCTGGTAAATTTTCAAGACAATTTTGCAAATTTAGTGCAGATCCACACCCTTGAGTCTGCGCTTCTAGCATATTACTTGTGAGAACTCCCACAACCAGGTCTCTGTGCATAATGCAATTATGCAGCCATGCAAAAAGCCGCATAATTTTTCTTTTGGCCAAAATGCAACATAAATCTGTTTGTTCCACATAAATAATCATAAAAAGCCATTTTCCTGCAACCTCCTAATCTTTCTAGCTGTTATTTTATGACCTTTCCAAGAAGTGATGAAAGACTATGTGGCTGGCTATGTAAATGTGGAGGCTTAAGACATGCAGCAGCATGAGAAGTGAAGGAAGCTAAATCTGGAGAAGGGTAAGTGCCTTTCAGAGGACTTAAGATACAAAAGACTGGAGATTCATTTTTGTGTATTTCACAGCTGGGAATAGATCTCTACTCTTATGGCACAGAAAACCAACATTCCATCCCTCTGTGGTTTTGTAATCCTGCACCACAATTAGCATCTCAAAGAACCCTCTTCCAGCTCTCTTTAGCCTTTTCTGACACCCAGGTGGTAGAGATGCTTTGGAGAATGTGAATCTATCATGATATGCATTATCTTAACAATGTCTTTTAATTATAATCACACTATACTTAAAAGTCAATGACTATATTATACTTCATACTCTGTAATAAAAGTAGAATACACACTACGTTACAAAATTGCTAAACTTAAAAGATAATCCCCATCCTATTTTATTAGAAATAACTTTATTTGCAGTAAATAAAATATACACAGTGCTAGAGAAGGAACACTTGGTCATGTCAGTGTTAACCACAGACATAATACAGTATTTGCAATATAACTTGAAACTAACAACAACAAAAAAGCTCCATCACTTTTTCATCACCCAGATACTTATATATTGTATTAGTTTATATGAATCTTTTCCCAATGAGAAGATATTTTCCACTTTTTTATAAAAAGTATCTTATCTAAAATAAAGGAGGATAATGAGCATTTTTATTTCAGATGGTAATTTGTATCACATAAACCATATAATCTCTTAATATTTTCCTTTCCCTCCTTATTTGTGTTACCAGGATGATAAAGGTGTTTCTAGATATAAATGAAAAATGATAGGGAGACTAATAAGATATCAAATATTATGGAGCAATGGTAACAGATAACATTTGATTTTTACTATGATACTTCTATACTGCATAATCCCTGTTATATATCATGTGATATCACTGTGCTCTGTAGCAAATGCTGGCTAAGAATTTAATTTTGTTCCTTTCTCAATTGGTTCCATTTTGTATAAAATATAGAAAGATTTTATAAATTATGGGAGAGGACATTAATAAAGATGCATGGAAATTTTTCTTAAGAAACCATTCAAAGCAGTGAGTTCTATATAGATGCAATTACTAGTAAAATTATTACTAAGTTATGTGAAACATATGCTATTAGCCTGAATAAAGAATAAAACATTTCCAGGTGCACAACAGGAAAAAGTAAAGAGTCTGCTTCTTTTAAGGTATTTTGTGTAACACTAAAATTGACAAAAATACATAACATTAGTATTTTAATTAATCAACTTGAGTAGAGGTGAGCACTAAGATTGTAGGTTCGGAGAATATGAGATTAGACAAAACAGAAAATGTAAGTATGGTTGTTCTGGGGCATTACAATCCCTGACAAATATGTTCAATAAAAGTGAAAAACCTGGGAATCAACAATTATGAAAGAGATGATATAACAGTGAAAGAGATACACTGGCCAGATAAATAGGCAAGAGTCAGAAAAATAATGACAGCCAATAAAAAGATCAGTATTATCTGGAAAAGAATACATACAGGCATCACATAAAAGAACAGGGTGGATACTGTTTTTCTCTCCTACATCTGTGGTAAAGAAAAGAACTTAACCACAACAGATACTGACAACCTGGTCAGAATCCAGCAGAATGTGATAACTACAATACTAAAACACAGATTAGAAAAACTACTCTCAAGAAAGATTAAAGAGCTCTACAAATTGATCACAGAAGGCCTGATTCTTGAAAAGAGTTGTGTTACAAACTACTAAATTACAGATCAGTACAGAATCAAATGAAACTTGGGTTCAGCATTTTCTTTAAAAAGCTAAGAGGCTTTTAGTCCTGCACTTTGTCCATATGATATAATGGAGTATGATGTAGAGACTCACGCTAACAAAGACGGAGCTAGGATGTACACATGGCACTATGTTTCACTGCGAGGAGGTACTAGTTAAGATCCAAAAACTGCATGTATGGTCCTTCTATTAAGTTACTGATTTCACCTAATAGCTCCTTCTCTTATTGACATTAATCGGACTGAATGCAACAATGCTACCAATTCTGGTGCAGTTGGTACCAGCTCCAACTTCTCTGTGCTATGTTTCACTGCCTGGTGTAAACAACTAACGTGCCTGAAGTCATGGTTCGCTGAAGATTAACAACAGTCTACAAATCTTTGAAGGGGAAGAAATGAGTATAGTAGTTCAGCCAGCCATAAGCAGGGAAAATGAAATGTATTCAAAATAGAAAACTTAGACTGAGTATCGGGAAAGGTTTAGTTTCAGATACAAGGCTAAGTAACGGACAAGAAGATGTTTTAGTGGAAAACAACAGGTCTGCAAACCTAGCTTTTAAATTAGCTCAAAACCAAAACCTAAGGATAGGACTAGCGTAGCTTTTATTCAAATAGCAAGTAACTTGGGTCAGAAAAGTTGCTATGAAATTCACCCTTGAAAATTAAGTACTTATCTCAATTTATTGTTGTATCTTTCCTATGTAAACTGTAATCTCTTGATGCTGCTCTGAGTAGAAGGTTGGACTACCTGACCACCAGAGGTCCTTTCCAACCTGAATTATTCAATGATCCAAGCTGAATTTTTCAGACTATAGAAGAGAAGACTCTGTATTCATGGCTTCAAAAAGAGTGACTAAGGCTGAACACAGGAAAAAAAAAAAAAAAGCTGTTTTTGTAAAATCGTACGTTTTTTAAAGTAAAGTAAAGCAACTGACAGGCTAGTAATATACAAGCAAACCAAAAAAACCCTAAAACCCCAAACTATCAATATAAAAGACACATCAGTTCAACCGAGTCACAGACAGGGACTGATGCAAAATTTTATTTTACTGCCATAAGACCCTATAAGAGGGCATATATAAACTTTATGGAAAATATTACGGAAGAAAGCTCCAACTCTAGTGTTTTTGAGCTCAGCATCCCTGATGCAATTACCCTAAAAGTCAGTAAAAGTATATTTCTGAGTCTGTGAGATGCAAAAATTTGTAAAAACCTTTGTAAGTATGGTACCAATAATACAGTATATTACAACGTATCATAAATACATGCAATAGTCTATTAGACTATAGTAGTAGTCTAATCCTACCTTGCTGGTGGACACAAATCAAATTCTGTCACATAAGCTGAATTTATAACAGTGAAATCTTTCATGCTCTTCATGTACAAATGTACCAAAATAATATCTTCCAATTTCAATCCCTCTGAAGTCAAATTAGCTGCAAGATAAAAACAATATAACTATTAAAAATAGAATATTCTAAATTTGTGTAGAAAGATAGTAGAGGCATCTTGTGTTTGTTCAATAAAAGCAAATGATAATAACTCAACACTTTGTCTACACATGACTGAAGGCTTTTGCAACATACTACCCTTACAATACACACTTTTTCATGAAATTATTTTTCAAGTTAAAAAAGTTCTGATTATATAGAAAATATAAATTAATTTTATCCACCCTCAATGAGTTGTTGCTTTAATATATCATGCATGAATGCACACACACACACACACACACACACACACATACACACACACATATATATGTGACAGTCGCAATTCCTTTTACCCATGTTTTATCTTGTATTTTTTCTTTTCAGACAGCTGAAAAGAAAAAATGACAGCTAGTAATCTATAAAGCACTTTGAATCACGAAAGTACAAAACTGGGAGGGGATGGTAAGAGGCCTTTAATCCATTACCCTCTTCAAAGATGAGATCAAGTGTTTATATGCTATTCCAGAGGGCTGATTGTCTAAACTTTTTTTTTTTTTTTTTAATCCTTACTGCAATAATAAGCTCTATATAAACAAAGAGTTATAAATGGCAAGATAGACAACAGGAAACAGAAGTGGCAAAGACAAAACTGAGGGAAAGATAACAGCAGAGAAAATCTCCACTCAAGGAAAGAACCTGGGAAGTCAGGATCACCTGAACACGTACAGAGAGAAGATTCAAGCCATAGCACTTAAGAAGACAGAATCTACTACTCTTACACACCAAACACCACAGCAAGATACGTGGGATCAGCTCAGCAGGTCTGCAGTCTGGTCCTATACCCATGAGCAACAGAAACTAAATTAAGAACAAAGTCTTCTGTGAAAGATATGAATAAAAATAAAACATACAGAGTAACGGAGCGTGACGTGACCCAACTTGAAGTGAGTGAGCTCCTTAAACCTCTTATCAGTGTAACTTTGGAGATCTTGTCTTTTAGGATTATAGTGTGTATATATACATATTTTTTTTTTTCCTAGTGGAGCAGTACAGAAGGGTAAAGATAATCTGTTGGCTGTTGCTTTAATGAGAAAGAAATACTTTTTGTGTAAAACATTTCTGTGCTTTTAAACACGGTTCAAGAGCTGCCATACTTCCATTAAAGTCAATATGGCCATATCAGTACTGGATTTCGCTCTAAATTTCCCAGTTTTACTTTGTCATACTGCTTAGTATGGCAGTTTTGTCAATCTAAAGAGGGGAATTCTTACTGACAGAAAAGTGTATGCTAAGCAATACAAGAGACTATAATGCAGTTGACATAAAACACATCCAAAGTCATCCAATATGCAGAAACACCAGCTGAGAAATTAGCACACAATGAGAATTCTATATTTGAAAGCTGACTGATGGCAATCACTAGGTCAACACCAGCTGTAACTTCATCAGTTAAGAAGAAGATAATGATACTTTTCAAATTTCCAGTCAGTATAACTTTTTAGTCAAGAAGAAAGTGTTTCAGCCTGTAGTTAAAAGTTTTACAGCATTATCTGGAATATTTTGAGGGGGAAAAAAAAAAGCAGGTCTAAATTTAAAATGCTTAAGTCACAAAGCCAACTCTAATTAGTAAAAACATAACAATGGTCACAAGTTAAAAGAAAGAGATTTGGTTAAATCACAATTTCCAGGTTTATAAGAAACATCTTTTTAAATAAATTAAAGGTACAATCCTCTTGTCCTCTGCATGCACTAGAGGAATGAAGGGAAATAATCCCACCCTAGCTTGCAAACAGCATAAAACTGACTTCCCAAAGCACTGTATCTGGCAGAAAGCCATAAATGATGAACCAGTTACCAACCCACTGCTTGGGTTCTTGACCCACAGCAAGAGAAAACTTACACAGCACAGTTCCAAAATGTACAGGCAAAGTATACAGCATTTATACTGAATTTCAAGCCATTCACTATTCCCAATAACGTATAAAATATGGTCAAGTGAGATTCATATTTACTTTGGCAGAACTCGTTCTGACAAAAGATGACATTGACCAGAATACATTTTTTAAATGGGTGATCTGAGTAACATCCTTTTGCTGAAAACTACAAAAGACAGTATCAATATTGTCAACTGCAGGTAGTATTCTAGACTAAATTTTCATGTAGTAAATATCTGTGTAGTTTTCTTTAAGCCTATGGAGCTTTGCCAAGGTACAATTGCACCAGAGCTGCTTTACATTAAGCATTGCATTCTTTGTCATCTTCCCATCACTAGAAAAAAAGTTTAAATAAATAGTTTAAGAAAATAAGTGTAAACAATAAGATACTGAATTCCTTTCTGCTGGTCTTGGTTTTATGGAAGAAATCTATCCACTTGACAGAAGAACTGCATGCTTCATATGGTCCAGAAATAGATTTCCCTTTCTGAATCCTTCTGGCAACACTCACCTCTTTAGAGGACATTAAATCAATTAACTCTGCAAAGAAAAGGTTAAAAGGAATGTGCCTACTCCATTCTTGTATCATAAAAGACTGAACTCCTATATAGATTGTAAGCATGAGCTGAGGAAAAGCCTTACACATATCTTCAGATCAGTCAAGTTCTCAGAAAAAAAAAAATGGAGAAAGCAGCCTATTGTGGTTTCTTCATATAATGGGACCAAAATTCACTTAGTTTTCTACACTTTCCTCCAGAAAGGCAAAAAACCCACAGGAAATACGAGAACTGACATTTTCTACCAAGCATGAGAAAATGACAATTTTTCCTGAATTAGAACACAGCACAAGCTACAGCAAGTGATTTGCTGAAAGCAATAGGCTACTGAACTTGTCAAAGACACGATTAGTCTTCTTCCTCCACTTTTTTGATAGATGCTAAGGCAAAAATATATAACATTTGTATTAGCAGATTTCCATATAAATATAATGAGAACTAAATAAAATGTTACAAAACCCTTTTGCTTCAATTTACAGATTATGCCCAGAAGATTTACACTAAACATTGCTGCCCTTCACTAAAAGTTTGATTACATCCACCTTGCTGATTTCCAAGCTATTAAAGTTTAGCTTAGGGGCGTTCTACAAAGTATGACTTTTTTGCTTCCTAAAAATTGCTCGGGTTTCTTTATCATTCTATATTCAGTCATGAACTCAGCTGCACAAGCCAAACATAAAGATTTTATGGGACAATACATCAAGAGAATTCGTGAACAAGAATATGAGCCTACCCATTCAGGTAGCAAGAATTATTTCCATTTTTATGAATGAAAAAGAAGCCTGAATAACATGCTTTAAATAAAGTTTAAAATGAAGAAATATGTTAAACAAAATGTGAACATTTTGCTTTATATGTAAATATCTTGTAAGACGGGGATGGTAAGGAATCTGGATGCCATGATTCCCAAGAGAGCAATTTCTCCTTTACATTAAGTATATAAATGAGATTTACTGCGGCTAACCTAATCCTAGATGCCAAAATGTACAACAGCAACAGCTTTCTAGAAAACTTAATTTTAAATTATTGTAGCTGCAAAACTGCTTTAGCAAGTAGACAGCATCCATAGCACACGTGCACATTCACACACACACGATGTTTATTGAAATAAAGTTATAAAGCATAAAAGTACTGTGAAAATTGTGCTGTTACGGTGATACAGACAACTCTGGCTTTGAGGGTCTTCAAAAATGGGATGAATAACAATGTGTTCAATATTAAACCCAGTAGTTGTGATATCACGATCCCAGCTGAAGGCAAGATGAGATGACAAACTGAAAACCATATCTGAAGTTATAAGAACATATGAAAACACATACTCTTTATAAAATACTATAATAAAAACAGCAATAATAAAACAGATAATTGGTAAATCAAATAAAACACCTTGGAGGGAAGAAAACGCTTCCCTTGCTGCATCTTCAGCACTTTTGCTTTCCGATGGAAGAAAGTGGGCAGTGAAACCTGAAAACCACTGGTAACCATGCGGGGATTTTCCTGAACTTCCAAATGGCTTAGCTATGGGAAATGAAGAACAGCACTATGATTACAATGATGAAAAATACTAGGTTAAGCAAGAATATCTTTTAAATTATCTAGGTAAGAAGTACTTCTACAAAAAAAAAAAAAAAACAAAAATTATTAAAACATTTTCAAAACTCTCTTACAGACAAACAGACATAAAACAATTACTAAAAGTAAATGTGTTGGTGTCAAAGCTTCCGAACAGTATTTGACAAATCCTTCTCCAACACTGCCTTCAGACTGTACGTTTAAAAATATTATTTAGCTGAGGATTTCAGTATTTTTTCTTCCTCCTTTCCCTTTTTTTTGCTGACCTTTTACAGTTTCTCTACCTGTACGGATACAGATGGCATTGAAAAGCAAAAACTTAAAAGTACCTGACAGATTTTCAAAGGTTTCTGCCAAATTTTAAAGGAAGTTGAATTGTTCAACCTAACATATTTAGGCATTTTTAAACCTCCCACCAGGCACTTGTCCATATTCAAGTGCCTAAATATCGTTCAGTATTAAACACTGTGACATAATGAAACTTAATTTTCAGAAAAAGTTCACTGATCTTTGGGTCTAAAGTCACAGTGATGCTGTGGTAGTTTAATGAGATACTACACTATGAACTCATGTTTATCTTGCATCAATCACCTCATGTCTGAAGCAAAGCTAATATCAGGCACATAATTAGTTACTGCAGTTCACCTAAAAGACAGTAACTTGTTATGATGCCAAACTTGATCACGCATGTGACCCTGAGACTGTTCCTACAAATGGGACAGGCCTAGATTGCAGAAAAGCAAATGGGATTTGTGTTTTGTATTTAATTTTGGAGTTTGCTTTTCTATTTTCAAATCGAAAACTGTAGAATTAGGGTACAGGTATTAGTATGAGCTTTAAAATAAAATTCATTCCCTCCACTCTAATGAATAATATCTTATATTACAATAAATTTGATTGGGAAAACAGAACACATTAAAAAAGGTTGATATGATATGAAATTTGGAGCATTTTCCAGTTTTAAAAAGAAAGAAAAAGATAGCTTATCCTTCTGAAAAAGAACTTAGAAATGCTTCATTACTGCAGATAGATAAATACACAAAATTGCATTGGATCAGGATATCTTTACCTTCAGACTGGCTAGTAAAGGTCATAAACATTCTTTTAAGGAGTGTTCTTACAGTACTTTACATCTTACTCTCCCAAAAAGAAATAATATTACTTTTCTAATGACTGAGTTGTGCAAGACTCACTGAAATCCAGAGAATTATGTTTCATGTTTGACTTCCAGATGGCAGGAAGCATTTTCTGTGGTTCATCCTCTTCTGATGAAGGTAAAATATTGCCATCATTGCAACTTAGCTCACAAGAACAGCTACTGACCATGGACATGTCTGAAGATTCCCCCTGCTTGACAGAAATGTTATACAATAAGCACCTAAGTAGTATGCCAGGCAGTATGAAATTATCAAATATCATTTAAATGTTCTTGTTTTTTGATATCAAAACATACTATAGATCAATAAAAGAAGCCATGGAAGAACAGTAATGGGATTCCCAGCGCTTTAGGCTGAAAATCAGCAGAATACAACATGTTCCTGTTGACACACCATATGGAATAAAAATGTAGATTTAGCAGAACATGAGAAGACTAAATATGAGAATTGATCAGAGACCAAGATAAGAGGTAGAAAGGATTGTATGATGAATAAATCTTATTCCACAACTATGCAAGAAAAATGTCTTTTCCAAAAAAAAAAAATTGGGATAAATTAATTGAAAAAAAAAAAAACGAACAGGGTAATAGCAACAACTTAATAATAACACTGTCACTAAGCATTTGAAACTGAGCAAAAGACTGAAAAGTTTATAAACCTTATTGATATTTCTATACAAAGAATGAATCCTGAGTGAATGTAGCAACTGTAAAAATTTCTTTGCCTTCATCTCATGAAAGCCTATCCATTTGCATCAGACTCCCTACACTTTCGGGTGCTCAGAATTCTGAGATACAGAGAACAGCATTTCCCAAGATTATACTTCAAGGTAACTTTTTGACCTGTACTGCTCAGTACACCAGAAAGGAAAATAATTCACTGTGCTTTCTCTTCTTCCTAAATGCTTTCTTGGGCATAGTAAGAGAAAACTACTTAGCACACATTATAACCCAAAAAGCACAGTCAGAGCGTGCACTGACCAGACTTCCGAAATACTGTGTACGTTATGTGTTCAACAAGTCATGTAAACACAGCAGGCATATTTACTTTTTGTTTTTTATAGCAATAACCAGAACCACAACTCTTTGCCATCTGATTTCTCAAGACAGCCTAATCTGCACAGCATGTTGATTTGGGGATCATTAGCTTGGCTAATACTACTTGTCTTCATCATCACAGTATGAATTATGTCAGAATTTGCCCATAAACCTTAACCAAACATCACTACATGCTGTACCTCCTGATTCTCTCAATTAATTTGCTGCTTAAGCTCTTAATTTCATATAGTGTACAATATACATATTTTATTGCAGTTTTCTTAAATGTTAAATTCACAAAATGATGATAAAGCCAAATAAAGCAAGATAAAAATGAGACAAAATATGAATCATTCAGGAATTCTTAAGTATGAATTAGACACTGCTGAATATTCTCTTAGCTCACAAATTACACGCCATCTACAGAATGTCATGCAAAAACACTACGAAAAGGGGTATTGATATTATACAGTGAAGCACTCTTAAATTTATAAATTATATTGAATAACATCTCCTGAAGTTTGACTGTCTGCATTCTCTGCTTTTTAAAAAGTAGACTTCATCAAGCTGGCAAACAAAAAGGGATATGCCCAAAATTACTAATTAATTTTGAATATATAAAGTTTCAGAAAAAGACAATTATACGTTGTTTTTTTCAGAAGAAAAAGATTTTATTGTAACTTTGAAAGCTTTCTCTAGATCTTAAGTAAAAACAAAATCACTACCACCACCTCCTGAACACAAGAAAATAGTGTACGTGTCAAAAGTCTGCACTGAGAACTCAACATTTACATAAATTTCTGACTTCACTGGAGAGAAAAAGCATCCAGTTAAGTGAAAGCAGTGTGTTTGGAAATTCTCAGGAAAGGCTAAATTACAAAAAGGTCATTACCTATGAGAGGAAACTCAGCTCTGCTGCCTCTAAAAGGGCTCAAGGGGAGTTTTATAAGAGCTGTAACTCTAAAGCTATGCTCTAAGAGGGGCTGATGTTCTTTGATTGGACCTCATTTTATTCATTTCTCCTAGGAAGGCATGAAAGTCAAAGCAATAATTTACTTTATGTGAATCAATTGTACACGGGAGGTTAAAACAAGTCAACTAAACATAACGTAATAGCACAAAGATGAAGACTGCAATTTAGCACAAACACTAGGTGCGCATTCCAAACGTTGCAATATACTACCATCCAACAGCATCTGCAAGTTTTCCTACTCATCAAGTTACACCTTCTGCAACTGCTGTCAGTTGATACATTTTGCTTTACCCAGAGGGCTGGCTGAAAACCCCTGTCCCCACAGGTATGACTAGAAAATAAAGTAGCAGAAATATAAATCTGAACTTTAACTAGATCTCATGCCAGATGATGCTACAAGAATCAAGATCAAGAACATAAGGAAAGTTCCACAAGATGTTCCCTTATAGAAATACACAGGTTGTGCAGTGGAACGAAGTGCTGATAGTCTTCTTCCTTCCTTCTTGCAAATCATTGTTTTATTAAGCTACATATGCTTTCACTGACCAATTTTATAATATCCATCATGAAACAGACGATTAGTATTGGAACATGTGCATTCACATGTCTTGGTCTTACTCTGTGAGTAAGTATGCATAGACATTATGGTATGAATGACAAAACCAAGGACAGCAATGTGATATTGTTTTTAAACCACCTAGATTTAAACCTCAATATGATGTAACAATCATTAGGCAAAAACTATATTAACCAGAAAGGGTAAGTTCCAGCTATGATAGCCTCTTTATTTCTTTCTGCTGTTCAGCTTTACGTTATTATCTTTCAACGCAACTATAGATGCATAAATCTTGTGTATTAACTATTAAAGACTAGTAACACCTCTCCTTTCCAATGAAGATCGAATTTGTGATACTATGAAGGTGAATATGAAAACAGCACCTATCTCATTTTTATGCCATGTGTAAAGATTGTTCTTTTAAATACATTTCTAAACACCTTTTCTGCAATATGTGCTTCATTAAAAAAAAAAATTACGGGGATATAGTACAACACACAGACTGTATCACAGCTGACCTGCCCTGACCTTCTGCAATCCCCTGTAATTTTTTAATTCATGAATATTACAATATCCCAAATGTATGCCATATGAAATTTTCATATCATTCAGTAGCATCCCCCCTTTTTTCCCAAATATGTTAATATTCTATATATTAGTAAGGTTACATCAGTATCATTTCACAGATACAGAAAAATTATACACATTTATACACCTAGACAGTTGCTCAGCTGCAAAATTTTTTGAAATTACTGAAGAGGTAGAAATTCTATGATGTCTCTGATGTACACAATTCGATGTACAAATAATTAGAGACTCCTGTTCATTTCAATGGCTACGATACATCACAATGATTCATTCAAGGCTGAATCCCACAATGCTCTAAAAACATAAGATAATCAATCGCTTTCAACAGCAGCACAGGTGCAGGCTTCAGCAGAAGAATTAGGTGTGGAACCTGGCACTAAAAGAGCAACAGGCTCAATGCCAATATAAGTAGAGCTGCCAGACTCTGTTTAGTAGCTATATTCAAATTTTACACAAATGCTGGCCTCCCACTTCTGTCCACAGTGAAAATAAGAATTTAAAACGTATAGACAGCCACAAAGAGACTAACTTTCCCTGAATAACTTTCTCACCGTTTTAAAAACACAAAAACAAGCTTGCCAGAATGACATTTTCATTTAAACTTGCAGAGCCTATTTTGTCACGTAACATTTCCATCATCATCCTTCATAGCAGCAGTACATTTTCCCCATTTGTTACAGTTTCTCCCATACCTACTCTATATTGTGATACTAACCCAATTTTGGATCAGAGCCTGCATGAATCTATATGCTTAGCTGTATTCATATAACTCATTTCATTGATATAAGTGAGCCCAGAATAAAGTTAAGCAAACACGTTGAGTGTTCCAAGATCCATATTCTCCTACTGGAAAAGCCTTGAAGCTATGACTTTGACTGATATAGCTGATATTCCATGCAGTTGTCTTTCATGAAAACAACAGGTTCCCTATTTAAAGGGTGAAATGCTCCACCACAAAAACTGTTACAAAAACCTGTCACAAAATGTCATTTACTCTGAAAGACCTTCAGATAAAGTCTTCTCATTACGAGAAGAGACAAAGAACAATCTCTTTTCTCTGAGAACTGGACTAAATCTGCAATGAAATGAAGTAGGAAAGATAAAATCCTTTACCTATTGCTTTAGTATTTGAAAAAAGAATTTTACAATATTACAGTAATTTACAATAATTTAAAAAGTTCTGAAAATGTATCTGCAACAAGGTTTAGCTGTACTCTTATGATTGAGAAGTAAAGTAAGGGTTGGCTAGGGGAAATATCATAAAGTAGTGACAAAATATTCCAAAAATGCCACCTGCAAGATATTGCCTAAGTGGACCACTAAAGAACAATGAGATGTATGTTTTGCAACATAAAATTCCCTTCTCTTCCACCTGAACATCACTTATACAGTCTAATTCTAGGACTAAAGTCCTAAAGCTCATAATACACTTTTAAAATACATGGGGCAAATATATATGAAGTTCCTTTTTCAGCATTTTCATTGTAGTGTTGGAAAAGAAAAATGTGATCAAATGGAGATTAACAAAAGTAATTCACACTAGAGGGAGCTGGACAGAAACGGGCTACAAAGTCAAATCAGCTCAAATCAAATCTAAGTAGGATTGTGCTCTTTCAGTACACAACGCATGTAAATATTTGCCAGACCCCTTTTCTAACATTACAGATAATTTAAAAATCATCTTCAAATTGACTTGTGACATAGATTTGCTGATCTTTTACAGGGACATAACTGATCCCACTTCTGAAATACGTTCTGCCTGAGGAGTTCAGGATCTTTTACAAATAGGAAAAAAAGTAACTCTCATAACATCAATATGTGTTAGATAAACATAATGCAATAGTAAGCTACAAGAAAAAAAAGACGAAACCATGTCTACAACTGTTAACAGGCAAATAGGCTAGTTTTCTGCGTCTTCTTGCCAAGTGCAGAAAGAAAACCATGTAACTCCCTCTAAAAGTGGACTAACTTGAGCGGCTGTAGTTTCAGGGCCTGTGCAGGATGTAGGTGTGTTCTAACCTCACTGGGATTCAGGAAGAAAGATTCATTATTAAATCACAAAATGGGGAAAGAACAAATCTTAAAATATGAATGTTAGTTAATACATTCAATACTGTCATCAGAAAGATGTTCACAAGAAATTATCATACCAGCAGAAGCTCCACCAGCTTTAATTTCTGTTTCTGATCATTCATGAGCCAACATAGCTTAACATAAAAACACAGCAGTATAATTCGCAGGAAAACTGAAGGATTTTGAAAACTCATTGTGCTCCCAAAGCAAAAAAACCTGTGTTTTACTTTTAATTAGTTATGGGTTTTATTAACTGAAACATTCAAAGCTAAACTTATTTTGAATATAAAAGCTGATACATTTGATCAAAAAAATACTAGAAAATGTTTGAGAAATTTTGTCCCACTCAGGGGGGGTGGTGGTGGTGGTATGGAATTCAAAGCTACACTTCGCCACACTCTTTTAAAAATACAAAGCCTTGATCTTACAGGCAAGGTACTATACTGATGAAGCTAGATGTCTGTATTATGTTCGCAGCAATGCTGACCTTATTTTTTACATTGAAGCCTCTGTGAATAAGCAGTTTGTAAAGTGTCTATGAAAAAAAGTTATCTTGAGCTGTTTCTATGAAACTTTTAATAATGTTTTAATATTAAAATCTTATACAGGATTATCTCTTTAGTCTTTACTGTATTACCAGTAATGAAAGAAAAGACAGTGAGAAAAAAAAAAAATCCTTGAATTATTATGCAAAACTACGTCTTGAAGTTGCACAGTAATGTATTAAACCAGAACAGTGGGTAAAATGATATTTTCCCCCAGGTATAAAGGCTCATTGTGCTGCCAGAAACAATCTAAAACAAATTTCTGTCCAGGCTTTGTAGTTAAACATGAAGAGATTTAACCAAAAAAAATTATAGAGGAGGGCAGACAAAAAAAAGACTAAGGCACACTAGTTATAACTGCATAAGTAAATTCAAAGAATGTACAATTAACACCTGTGGCACATAACTAAGATAAAATAAATATAGAACAAAAGTTAAAAATAACTAAAAATAGTCTATTAATGGTTTCTACAAAGTGCTTACCTAAGTGGCTACTTTTATGAATTGCTCATAATGCAGTATTTTTGCACAATTTTCAGAAATCTCTTGTATGCTTGAAACTAAAATTAGTTCTCCTTTTAAAATAATTCTTCTTCTACCTGCACTGATTTGTTTTGCAGGACTGGCTTTTGAGTGGTGAATCACTAATTAATATTTAAACTGTTTCATGAGGTTTGTACACATCAAATAGCAAGGGGAAGTACAGGCATATCAATTTTGATGGCATCTCTAACATTATGCAGTTAAACTATGCTAACTTAGTAACATGTTATGCTCTGAAAGATTGACTGGTTCTCCATATTCATAACTTCTTGAAGACCTAGCTTATTTTACCATGACATAAAATAAATTAATCTACAGCCAAAAGATTCTAATGCTTTTCCTCATGAGACAGCTACTGCAGAACACAAACTATTTTCCTTTTAAGTATACAAGGCATTAGTCTATACACCAAAATCCAGGCTATGCCTCTGTAAAGCTTTCCTCTTTAGAGAGTGTGTCAGTTTTGTCTACAATGAATTTGAAATATGCCTTGCTATAACACTGCTTGAAACTGTGAGGCTTTAACCAAATCTAAACCATCTACATAAGAAGGGGAAAAGAGCTTCTGAATAGATAAAGCTAAAATCTTGATTCTTGTATAAAATGTTATGCATTTTAATATGATTTTTTGCCTGATTTATGTAAAGCTTTGTGTTTTTCATTTTCACTAGCCTGTCACATTGTAGTGATGCACAGTATATTTTAGCATCAAGTTTACCATCAGCAATAAAGTTACTGCCCCCAAAGAAATATTAATATATTATCACTTCTCCCCCCCAAAATTTCTTTTATTCAGCCTATTTGGTTTCACTTAACATAGCTGGTTGACATCATTTTCAGTTTCCCACACAACTATTTAATGATTCATATTTTAAAAAAATCTGAAACTATAACTTGGTAGGATGAACTAGGATAAGATACATTTTCCAAGGCAACAAATGAGGGCATTGTGGAAGAAAAATTTAAGAACATTTTATCTATTTGTAAAGATAGACTTAAGAAGGAAGAAAACAAAATTTGAGTGTAAAATGTAAACCACCACCATAATAACATTCTTATAATAACCCTGCACACAGTTCAGAGATCTTCAAAGTGTAGAAAAAAATAAGGTCTATACAAATATGACTGCAACAGTAGCCAGAAGATCATGAGGCATTTAAAGTAGAATTTAAAGACGATATCTGAAAAAAAAAAAAAAAAAAACAAGCCAATAAGGACACCTCCAAATATTTAGCTTTGTGATTTTACCTGCGTTTTATCATGATTTTGGTAATTATGTACAGTAAGTTAGTTAGGGAAAGCTCTACCTCACTACGCAATTTTTATTGCCTGTCCCTGTAATCTTCCCAGAGCCTATTTATGCCAAAATTTTGGAAAGGAAAGGGGGGGGGGAAGGAAGAAGAGCAGACTCATAATATTTGTGTTTGTAACAAAGTATTAGAATTTATAAATGTTCAGGAGGAAGAAAAATTCAATTTGCCTATAAAAAAAAAAAGAAGGAAAAAAAATACAAAAGTGATTATAAAAAGTAGGAGAAAATAACTTCTGATTTGACCTTTTTAGTTATGCTCTACTCACACGCAAGTTTGCAATATTTTAACCACCAGAGTTCCTATTCCTATTCTGTTGTTTCCATGGAATCATCAGCTATAAGAATGAGTCTCAGGGAATTGCTCGTAAGCCCTCTGTCTGGAGTACCTCCTCTATATCAACCTCATAGTGTAGGTAGTAAAGATAAAGAAGACAGAAAAAGATAAAAGTCATTATGTAGATGTAATTTTCATATAGAAAAGATCCACCACAAAACCAGTATGTCTCCAGCTGTAGTACAGGTAGATCAGCAGATTTTTTAACCAACCGCTTTACATCAGAAATAGAAAAGAGAGGAGCCACCTTCCAGGAGACCAACGCCGCGCAGAGTTTGCTGGCACAGTTGTGTTCCACACGCGGCTAGCCGCACTACAAAGGTTACGTATGCACTTGATTGAACAGTGTTTGCCGAGTACCTCGGGGTTTCAATATGAAAAATACTACATAAATATACTACCTCCATTCATTCATTCGACACAAGCAAATGTTGTGTTGAGATTTTCTGATGGCAACTTCTGCAATTCAACTAAACATGTACATGGCTATTTCTAAGTACAGGCAGATGAGAATACCCAGCTTAATGCCAAACTGAAAAAGCCACAAAAAAGAAAAAGTGTGCACATAGCTTTATTATTAAATTAATAGGAAATCTGGAATCTACTTGCCTTATTCTCCAAGTGTAATTCTAAAAAATGAAGGTAAGCCACAGGTGCAAACGCATCAGCTGAATGTAAAGTCACCTTTGCTGAATCCCTGAAATATAATGTTATTAGCATGACATTTTAATGTATAATTTTATATACAATGATTAGTCACAGTACAACATAGTCTCCAAGGTAGCTGAAAATTCACTAGTTATTAATATTTACTAGTTATTATTACTTTTTTACATCGATTTAGAAAAAAAAGTTTGCCATATAACAGGTTGTTAAGCAACACAATTTTACCTTCCCTAACTTTCAATTTTCAAAAAGGATAAACTATACTTCCAGACCGCTAATGATAAATTTAGCTACCTGAAGCCTATGCAAGCATAAATGGTACTATGTTTTACATTTGAGAGAATAATAAGTAAAGCAATCTTTTAATTTCATCAACAGAAATATTAAAGAAAAAAAAAGTAAAAGTCCACTCTTCCTGATTAATGCTCCAGGAATTAGTTCTTAAAGTATTAACAACTTATAACATTTCATGCTGGGAAACTAATCAATGTGACCATCTTGCATCTGATATTGAAAACTACTAGACACAACTTCTTAATGCCAAATGTGTTGGTAACAATGATAAGCTTCCAGTGTGCTGATGCAAATTAGTTAATTTTAGTTTTCATTTTTACAGACACAGTCTGTCACACTTTGATTCACAAGAGGCAGTATCTGTTATATCCATCTGCATGGTTTTACTACTAAGAAAAAGGTAGATCTAGAAAATAAACATCAGAAGGTGAGAAACTAAAAATCTCAAAGAAAATCTATGAGGAACTCAGATGTAGTACAAAAAAAAACCTGAGAATTGTTGTAAGGCAGGCTAAGGACATACAGATAATTTTCTTTATGCCCTTGATGCCTTCACAGTATTCAACAGGCTTGGGGATTCCAAACAAGATTTCTAGTAATGCCACATAAAAAAGAAGCAAACTAGAAACAGTTGAAGTCTTGGCCAGATTCCACTGACTTAATGAAAGAGTAAAATTAAAAGAAATATCTATTTTATAAAATGTAGTTTGGAATTTAAAATCAAAATACTCCTAAGACTATCACTATCATTACATTACACAATAATGATAAAGGCCTTCAGCAAAAGAAGGTATTTAATTCCCTTCTAATAAGTTTGAAAAGTAATCTTTTGATAAGTAAGTCTTTATTATCGAGAATCTTTAAAATTAAAATATTAACTACTCTTTTAAGATTCCTCAAAGGTAGACTTTTAAGTTTAGAAATAATTCTCTTCAAATGATCATCGTATCTTCTAATTCTAACTAGAAGAATGAAAACGGGCAGAAAAACATTTTGAAAATCTGCAGTAATAGGAAATAGATATCATAAGAAATAGACCCTAAGACAACAGTGGGGAAAAAAATCAAATTATTCTATCTGTAAATAAAACTTTATCATAAGAGTAGCTCTGTTAAATAGTATCCACATAGAACAGAACAATGTTTTTATAATCTGCAGAGACGTTAATCAATTACAACTTTAAATACTCACTTAAGAGAGATGGCAAGTCCTTGGCACCTCTCAAATATTGAGCAGAAGAAAGCTGACACCTGATTACAACAGATTACTTGGGAAAGCCAGATAAAACCAATTTCTTGACTCTTAACTAAGTATGTTGATTGCAATATACTCCTTCACTCATAAATCTTGTTTATTTTCAAATATTTCACTCAATCTGGCACGCCTGGTTTATGACGCATAATCTTTAAATGAAGCTTGGGGGGAATGACAGTTCAATTTAATTATCTTAAGCAAAAACAGTCACAAATTCTTATATTAATGAGACTCCCCCTTCTCCACAAGAAGTGACGTCATGGATAAGTTTTTGTTTTCCAGATCTAGAAGATTTCCTATTTTTTCAAAGTAGATATGGTGGAAACACAATTTGTTATAAGTTTCACATGATAAAAGCATCCATCAGTGAAAATACTACCCAAAAGTCTATTTATAAATGATAGACAAGTTAGATTTTTCTCCTGTTTTGTAGGAAAGAGTCATCCTCAGTATCTTCTGCAGAAACTTCCTCTAGGGAAAATATTGGAGGAGTTTTGTGCATAGGAATTTAGGGACCTTGAAAATCCTTGTAAATTTTATCTTCATAGTTTTAATTCTTACATTTAAACTTCAAGAAATTGTATCACGGTGTATATCCTATCATGACTATCTAAACATTTGGAAACTGTACTAGTACGACTGAAAACATGGTTACTTAGTCTAGTATAGAGTCTCTCAGTATACACTGGAAAGAAGAATGACTAGTACCAAATAAACAAATTGTATATTTTTAATGAAAAATAAACAACAAATATTTTAATTGTAAAAATTCATAAAATAATAGCTTTTCACATGAACGGCCCCTCAAAAGGTGCATCTTCATGACAAAGGAGTGGAAGAACTCAGTAGGACTAATCAAGCCAGAGAAGCACAATATACCTGTAGCTATTCAGTTTCCTTTACGTAAGCATGTATTTAAAACTATAGCTCAGTTTAACAGTCTACACTGTGCCAAATATCTATTATTAAATAACCATTGATTTACAGCCATGTCTTTTCTTGTAATTTGGTGTGAATTTCTTGTTAATAGTTGCACTTGGCTGATTTAGTAAGAATTTTAAGTTACCCTGCATCATTCCATAAATGTTGTGTGCAGTACTAAAACCTTCCAGCGTCGCAAAGCAGGAAGAAATATGTCTTGGTCGATTACCAGAGAATCCTCTAATATAACTTGGGATTACCAGATTTGTGTTCATTTTCTCTGCGAACTTATTGCAAGTGTGCCAATGGAAATAAATAAATAAATAAATAAGGCGACTTAGCCAGATCACCTTTGTTTTAGCTTTCCTAGCTGCCAGAATGGCTCATTAAACCACTGGTAGCCACTGAATACCTTTAGAATATTCTTTAAGCTATTTAAACTGGTATTTGTCTGATCCTAAACCAAGGGCATAATGTCCTTTCCTAACACTGCTCCTCATATCCTATGCAAATAAAGCTCCTGTAGGACCTGATGGTAGGAAAAATAAAAAACAAAAAATCCCTCTCCATGCTCGTGTTTTATATATCAATCAGGAATTTCTCAGGAGACTTGACATAATTTTCCTGCAATCCACTGTATGTATGCAGAGAGAGCTTTTCAAAGGAACACTGGGGAATCATGCACCCAATTCCAATAGAAGGCCCAGACTTAATCTGTAACATAAGGAGCCTTAAAAATAAACAGCAAGAATATAGATAATCGGCCAAACACATTTAAATGCATAAACTGATACAAGTATAATTCATTTGTCGGTTAAAATCCAGCTAACCTATTTCTGATGTATACTTTTTGTTGCAAGTGCTGCAATATAAATACTGAATGGACCACATCTGTTTGGTAATAGGTAGTGTTTTTCTAAAAAAAATGACACTATCACAGAACTTTGCCTTTTACATCTACCAGAACTGATAAGAATTTCTCATTTTAATAGGAATCATATCAGGTCTTAAATGCAAAAGTGAATCTTACTCCAGCAATGATTTCACGTTTTTATTTTTGCTTGTTGTTGCTAGAAAGAGACTGAACTATTTCTACCTGAGGTATATTGCGCAGTTTCTTCCTAGTTCTCCCAAAAATTTATTTGCGTAAAGTGCTCTTTAAGAAATATCACACACATTTTATTCTAACTTCAAGGATTAACTTTCCAACTCCTTCCAGCCTGCAGGTTGATTTGCAACCTACTGCTTTTACCTAGCATCTGGTCTCCCTCCAGAGAATCTGTTCTCACTTTCTGGCCCATAGATTCATAATTCTACCCATGAACTTAAATTCAGTTCAGGCTTTTCTGAACTGCTTCTTTCTGAATTTTCCTCTTATTCAGGAATTCCACAGCTTTCCTCCATGGAGGTATCACTAGACTCAAATTATCTGTTTTCAGTCATTTCTAAAGGAATTATCATTGAGTCAACCAATAGGCCAGTTCTATTCCGTTCAGTAGATATCTACCAGAATTAACAGCTATTCCCTTTCTAGCTTGTCTATTGCTCTCCCTTTTCCAAATGTCATGTAATGAAACAGAGTTCAGCAACTATGAGTCCCTTTCCTGCTTACATGGACAGTGTTATACAAATATGAAACAAATGGACCTTCAACATCAAAGCCTTAATCATGTCTATATACTCTATCATCTTGACCTTCCCTAAGATGCTTAAATATCACCAATACATGATTATTACAGTCTGTTTACTTGGCTAAGAATAGGATGCACAGTCAAAACATCTCAGTCAAAGCATGCAGGCTAAGCCACTTAACAGACTGTACTGAGAAACTTACAGCAAGACACAAACATCTTCCATATCCTGCTACACAGATTTTAGCAATTTATGTCAAAGCAATAAGCTACTCAGTGTAAATTGCATAGATTCATGCAACGTTTGCATTTAAAATATCTTCTAATAATTGAAGAAAAATGTTCAGCATTATCATTCCAGGCTGCTAAACTTAAAACACACACACACATGCACACACATATATACACACACAGAGTTAATGGAACCCACAGGCTACTGATGTGGCAGTTTATCAAATGTAGCTGTAATGAAAGATAAATATTACAGGCAATTCGCACTTCATGAAAGGATAAAAGTGTCAGTGTGTAGGTACCAGTTTTACTGCAGGCCATAATCAGCAAGTAAACGAAAGTGCAAATGTCTAAAAAGTTTATAGCCTTCTATGAAGGCCTCGTCTTGTCAGGTATTGATTTAAGTTTTCAGAGGACTTTGCCAGTGTTAAACAAAGTGAGTGTTTGTGAACTTAGAGAACATGTTTTACTTCTGCCAACAAAATTTGCCTCAAGCTAAATGTTGGTATGTTCCCATTGCTTAAAAATAAGGAAATGGTAGAAACTGTTCCTTACACAACTATTTTCTTCTTAAACAGAGGGCAGTCCAGAGTGAATGTTTCATATTCTCCACCTTCTCCACAAACGTGGACTCCATATTTCTCTGAAAGCTTAAAAAAAAGGGAGTATGTAAGTAAATATAAGGATTATATTAAAATGCTCTTTCAATTATGCTGAAAATCTCAGTGTGTACTTTTAAAAAGACTACTCATTAAAACTCCGAAACTCCCCGGACAGAGGCAAAGTTCTTTGTATAGTGTTTCATATTGATGCAAAAAATACCAGTGTCTTATATTTTAAAGTAAAACTCACACTGTAACATTCAGGTAAACACATAAAATCCTAGCCATTCTTCCACAGCAGATAGGAAAGGCTGTACAAACAAGGATCCCTTTCAGATTACCAGATTTGCCTACTCTTCTTTATCATAGGTAGTTCCCTTCTGTGAGAAACTTGTACTGTAAATTAATACCTAAAGTAGCACTATGCCTAGCAGTATACAACACACACAATTTCTAGCAATATGTTTACAATTGCATTCTGATTTTGGTTAGTACCCGTAATTTCCAAAAATCCTATCAAACAGAACTAAGTCAAAACCAAAAATCTACAGAAAGATTTAAGAAAGAAAATTCCACAAAAAGAAGGAAGCAACTTTTTAAAGGAAAGCAGTATGTTCTAAATTGTATTAATATACTTGCTAAATCAAAATATATATTTATAAATACTTCTGAAGTTTAATGTCTTCTGGATATGTCACTAAAGCATCTAACTACATAATTCGAATAAATTCAAATTTAACAGACGTAACTATCTTAATTATCTTGTGCTTTATAAGTAAGTAGCTATGGGACATTTACCAAGTTCTTTTACTCAAGTAAGGAGTATAAAATTGCTAAAAAGTTGACTGTAATACAGCATTACTGTACTGTATCCATAGGCATAATCAAGCACTGGCAACATGCCCCAGTACGGAAGCACTCTTCCTTTTTCTGCAGGAGAAGCTGTTATCCTGATCAGCAGATTATGTCACCTTCTGAAGTGTTCCAGCCCAAGGACACTTTACAAGCCCTGCCCAGGCTTTTACATGTGAAGAAAGCATTAATATTTTCCTTCAAGTGATGAATAGCTGAACAGCAGTCCTCAACCCCCTTGCCAACACCAATCTTACAACTGGGAATATTTATCCAACTCCCGTATGCTTCCCCTCCGAGGCACAGATGCCCATCCATGGTGTCGCTGCACTTGAAGTAGCAATGTAGTTCTTCACAACAAGTGGGATGTGATTAAAAAAAGTCTGTCTGGAGGTTGGAAAATAATCCCAAACCTGTTGTTTTTCTACTTTTAGGCAAGTGTATTTTTTTTTTTAATGTAGGTTCTATCCTTAGGTCATTATCAGAAGATTTGTGTAGCTATCTATTTGATATATTCAAATAATACTGTTTCTTTTCTATTGCTGAAACTGGATGAATCCTTTGTGTTAATCTACACTTTTCTTTGAAACGTTTTATTTTAAAACTTTGAAGACTGTTCACTACTTCAGCCATTGCTTTAGCTAAAGAACAAAAATAGGTATTAAAGAAGAAAAAGAAATTCAAACAACTTGAATACTGTTGTAGAATAAAAGATGAATTTAATTAGTTAATAAACTAAAGGCCTGAATTATCTTCTGAGAAAACAATACCATGTATTACTCTATGTGACTGTTTAGTTGTACTGTGGAAAAAAACTAAGTCCCTTTTGTAACACCCGTTAAATCATTTTTCAGTGTTCTGTTATCAACGATGTTTCTCATTTTCCCTTTCACATTTTCTTTTAAAGAAAAGCATCTTTTCCAGTAATAACTCCATAATGTTTATTTAATCAGGTATTAAGTTACACTCCTGAAATGAGAGAACTTCATCTGCCAACAACTGAATCAGATTTCCATGGGACAAATGTATCAAGAATAATTAATGCTGATATAATAAGAATGGGCAACCTACAAAACAGTTAGTCAAAATTCTTTATTCTTCCTCCTCCCTTTGTAGCTTCCACTAGGAAAAGAAAGGACTAAAAAAAAAAAAAAAAACGGACAAAACTGGAAAATGTTTTTCCAATTGTGGCCTTCTCCACAGTAAATAGAATGAATGTCAAGTCACTGTTAAAATAGGTAGCAAAGCTTGTAAATTTAAGTGCCAAGAATACTTATTGGCAATTAACAATAAATATGCAAAAGATGTTAGACTACTTGCTGTCAATGTTGGGAAATCTCCATTTTCAATGTCACTGGCTTTAGGAGCATCCTTGACACCGATTATAAAAGGTGCTAAAGGATTTTCAGTTTTTGCTACTATCAACAGCAACTGATGATATTCAACAGCTCATAGAACAGATCATTAATGTTCATTTAAAAAGTCAAAGAAGTTAGAAATATTTTAAAGATGTCACCAATAATATTAGAAACTTACCTTTTAATACTTTGAAAATATTAGTATTTTTCAAAGAAGAATATATTTTAACTTGTTTTGCAAGTTGGAATTTGCCCTCTAGTTCTGCTGAGCCAGAAAACAGCCTCACATAATACTACAGTTACAAATTACACTAAAAATCCCAAATAAATGTATGATGAAAACAACTTTTACATACGCATTTTAGATCAAATACATAATCAGATCTTTCATAAGATACCTGAAAGAACAGTCCAAACATTACCCAAAGAACAATCTCTTCCTACCTTGGCAATGAAACACCAGGATTAAAGCACACTTTTTCCATGGGAGTTCAGTTACTAAGGATGGAAGATATGAATTCAAGCCTATCCTATTTCAAGTGAAGACTTGGTTCCCAGAGAGCAATTTTAACACTTAGTAAATTCTCTATAATTAAAGAAACTTTTTTTTACACCACAAAGTACTTTCCAACTTCTAAGGCAAGTATATAAATGACAAACAATTTGTAAAGACAAGACAAGACAAAATTATAGGCGAGTATTACTGGAATGTTCATTTGACATCCTGTTCAGAAATCCTAGGGAGACTGCAAGTAGACCCTAAGATGTGGCAAGTTGCCAATGAAGCCTTCCATGTAAAAAGCAAAGGCTGCTGGTATATATGAAACAGTTGTCCGTGACAGCAATTTAACAATTTAGCAATTGTTAGCCATTGCTAAATTGATATAATTGCTATATTTAGCAATCGTTTATCAGTAACTAATCACAGAATCAGTAAAGTTGGAAGGGACCTCTGAAGATCATCTAGTCCAACCCCCTTGCTCAAGCAGAGTCATCTAGAGCATGTTAGACAGGGTTGCTCTCTGGGCAACCTGTTCCAGTGCTAATCAAAGAGCTACGACTTAGAAAAAAATAATTCAAGAGCTTTCCTTGTCATAATGCCAATGTCCTGAGCCAGTAAAGTTCACCCCTAAGCACACAATCATCATTCTATCCATATGCTTAACCTCATCCTTACAAATATTGAAAAAAATACTAAATTCATTCAAATTTTTTTCACTCAAAACGTCTCCATTTTTCTACTGCCACAGCAGCAAAATCACCTCATTTTTAATTTCAGTGAAGATTGAAATTATCTCTAAATTTTCTCTATTTCAAACATATTTTTAAGTATATAAATTAAAGCAAATCAGGACACTGAAAATTTAGATGGCAATGATTCTTTAAAATGAAATAATTCAGCGGAAGAAATCAAGGTTTGGGTTTTTTTTGTTTTGTTTTGTTTTTTAATCTACACTGACACTCTTCATATAATTTAAGATCATCTTTTAATGAGAGATTTTTTCTAAGAAGAAAATGACTATTCCATGGGTATTTCTTGTATGTCCAAGAGCCAAATTATGACAGGCACATTAGTAATAAGATGACTTCGCACTGTCAGTTGCTTAAGGTAAGCAAGCTTTTAGTATGAAAGCAAGTAAGCTTATATCATCAGGTTCTAACCCCTGTTAGCATCAGAGAAGTTGAACTTCAGGAATACACGCTATAATGTATGGCAGGATATTTCCAAACAATCCTGAATCAAAACAATTATCATAAATATTACAGTCCTGTGTCAAATCCCCTCTTATATTCAACACTGGCTTTTTTCTAGGCACTAAAGTTGTGAAGAAACAATTTGTTCTTCAACAAAACTGAAAACCATGCAGAACACTATTTAAATTCCTTTTAGTCTAAATAACAACAATTCTCACAAATTTGCACTCCATGTTAGGAAAACTGTTGTAAGGGAACACCCCGTACCTAGCTAAATAAACAACTACTTTGTAAATAACATTAGCTGTCAACAGAGAACCTGCAAGAGAATCCCTCAGAACAGCAAAAAGCATAAATTAGAAAAAAAAAAAAAAAAAAAAAAAAAAAAAAAAAAAAATTTGAAGGAATTTGTCATAGAATTCCATGCTCTACCTGTCATGATATTTTGAATTTACCAGTTAGACAAAATAACTCAAACCAAAAAAACCAAGAGTATATAAAAGTTGTGGAGTTCAGCTTAGTGCAGTGTTAATAATGAATATTAAATTTTGTCTGTCTCCTTTGCTGCAATGTCTGTCTGCCTGAGTTTCTGATGTTGAAAACTTGTTTGATTTGCAAAAGAATAATTTTCAAATCATAACCCTAAGCATTTCTCTTTAGTTTATAGGAAATAATTTGATTTCATTGGGCCTTAAAGCCTACATACCCGGAAAAACGGTTTGTTTGTACTGACTTTGTCAGTATGCATACGCACAGAAAACAGCCATAGAAACAAGTATCAGTCGTGCAGTCTCCCCTACGGTGCTCTGACAACTCGTTTCAAGTGGGACAAAAATGTCCCGCTAGTTTGACACCTTGTGCTGTTCAGTCATTGCTCTATGTATTAGGTTATTAATAAGAGATTAAACTGCAAATGTGGGGTTAGAGAGGGGCTAAGCCATGACACCAAGAGCTTCAATGAAACCAACCAACACTCATTTACCGCTAGTTATCAGACATCACAGAGAATATCTTTATCTCCCCAAAATAGATACTTCTGGATGTCCTAATTTATGACTTTTTTTCTTAAAATGAATAATGGTGAAATTAAAATGGAGAACACTTCTTAAATCTTACATTTCTCATAACCTATTAATATAATTAAAATTACCTCACTTGCTGCTACAGTTTTAAAGAGATGCAAGTCTACTGATCCCGTGGAAGTGCGCAGAAACCCACCTGCAGCCTCACTGAAGCTGCAACGTAAATTTTGCTAACAGAATCTTTCTGGGAACTACAATTTTTTCCTTTCAGTTTTTTTAGCTAGTTCTGCATAAATCCTAGTTCATCCAAATGTGACTGACCAATATGGATTTGAAATTACAGCAAAGCTGATGCTTCTGTTTAATCTGCTTTGCAGTAAGTTATTCATTATTTCATTATCACAGTTTATTACTTCCTTACCTGCCACTTATACAGGTGCTACAGAAACAACTTCTGACAAACAGACACGTTGCTCAAGGGATCTATAGCAACGGAGGAATACTTAAATGTTTATTGTACTCTTAAACATTACTTACTTATCTGTGACTTCAAATATCTTCCAGACAACCCTTACGTGAGTCTATAATTCACTAACTATTTCTATATGCCCCACCAACGCTCACAAGCGGGGAACCGAACCTAGCAAACGCTGGTTCTCAGCGGCTTGTTAGCGGAGCCAAACACCCACATTAACACAGCTGCGATTTCAGAGTTCGCTCAGGGTTCAGCGAGATTACATTACCTGATCTGAAAGCTCACTGACGCTTAAAGGAGTGATCCCATTGCCTCTTCTTTACTTTCACTGTAGAAATACAACTGATATTTTTCTGAAAGGATATACCCTCTTTTAACTATCTCCGGATCTCTCAGGTATCCCTAGATTTAGTGAAGATTTACTATTTAAGTCTACCTTTATGTTCATCCCATGAAATAAAACAGTTGTTAATATATACTTGCTAATAAACATGTACAACTATTTTATATGTATTTAATGTATGCTTATTTATGTGTACATCTACTGTATGTTGGGGCCACTGCTTTTTGATTGGTACAGCAAGAATTCTGGAAGGTATTTATTTCCCTACATCCTTTCAAGAGCAAGAGAAAATATCCTCCCCCTGCCCAAGTGTTCCCGAAGAACTATTGGAGATATATACCTTTAAAGATAGAAGAGAAGCAAGACTTATAGGAAGAGATAATGGAAGGGTGTTTTTAGACCAATTAAGTTTATACAGGCGGAAAAGAAAACAAACAGATATTTCCATGCACCAGGAATTTTCTCCAGCTCTGAAACAAAAACAACAAACTTCAAGCTAAGTATCAGTGAAGAAATTTTTTTTCATGACAATCTGAAAGTTACAGACCTTTATTCTTCCCTGCTAACATCCCCCTCAGCTTTTCCAGGTACCTTCTCTATCCTCTTCTCTCAAATTAACAGAATGAAGTTAAACCTACGGTAAAGTTCCTATTTAACTTTGCTACCTTTCAGCAGCAAAGTAGATTTTTAAAATTCCTACCAAATTCTGACTATTTTTCTTTCTCTTCTGCAATAGTTTATTTATCATGCTCTTAATTGACCCACAGAAACTGCTTGTAAAGCCAGGCTGAACTTAAATGATCCAAATTAACAACAAAAACTATTTTTTAGGAGATTGTTTTGTGTAAATTTAGATCCTTTCACTGATAAAGATTACAGTGCAGCTCTGTAAATAGTTGTACAAGCAAATGATCATGGCTTGCTAACTGGCTTGAGAACAAGGAACTTTGGTAACCATAAGTCAATTTTCTCATGGAAAGTATATGAAAACACTTTTCGAGCAGTTACTCTCAGTCTGTACTTAGCTTGATGTTTGATGCTTCTACCTGTAACTTCAACAAGACTCATGTGGACAAAAGCAAGTCTTTTTTTTCTGCTACTAAAATAATATTTATTTAAATAAATCTATTAGCAGCCCCTACAAGCCTCTCTCTACTTTGAGGACTAAATAACCCTTTGCACAGAATAAAATATATCCTCAGAAATAAACCTCTTCTGCATTTTTGAATAACTGTATGCAGTTGGACCATGTAAAGAGTCACAGGAGACTTTCAGATGGGGGTATCTGTGTCGAAATTTTGTGTCACCTACAATTTTGCCACATCCACTCCTTTCTATGAAAATCTCTTTAACTTGCATATAATTATTTAATTTTATCACAGTTACATTTAAATATCTACATTACATTTATAGTTGCAACACTGCATATTCTGAATATTCTTTAAGCATACTCACCTCCAAAAGAAAAGGCTCCATTTGATCCAGTGTTTTTCCCAGATGCTTTTCTGGATCTAAACCTGCAAAAAACATGTTAAAATATGTTTTACACAATAAAGTACTGTTTAGATATCAGAGAAGACTATTTCCTTTTTATTTATGTTTTTTTTAACATAAGTCTTCTTCAGGAGCTAGTTCCACTATATCTAAATCACTTGGATCCTAAAGAAAATGTACTTAGGCAGAATTCTCTTGTATGCCCTTTGGGCAACTGGTTTCCGCGTTTGTGGAAAATACGGCCAGTTTCCTTTGCACTCTATGTCAACTGGAAAAGCTATTGTTTTCCTTTCTTAGACATCTCATTAACCAATGAAGTAAACAGGTTCACAGAAACAAATGCGCTCCACAGAAATTACCTCTCTTGTGTCAGAAGTTACCTCTGTGGATACATATTAAATAAAAAATGCAGGTTAGTCTTTTATAGTTGTGACACCAGGAACAAACTACTGTAAGTGACGCTGTTTTCTACACTAAAAACTCTTGCTAAGTCCCAGTCTGTGTGTGTGACCCACACAATAAAGAAGAAAGGAGAGAGATACAAAGAAAGCTTGTGGCTGTTGCATGATTATTTCACAGGAATAAATCAAACAATTTTAAGTAATCAGTATTGAGATTAAAAAAAAAAAATCTAGGTAGACTATCATCTTCATCAGTCAGCACCAAATAAATATCCTAGTCGGACTTGGGTCTACATGGTCAGAAAGTCTTAACATTTGAAGTAAATAAGAGAAATGATGACTTCTGAAAGTAAATGAACACTGGAAAATTTTCAGTGATCATATTCTGCTACAACTCTTAACTATTGCTCTTTTTTTTGTTTGCAGTATTTGTCTTTACTTCTTCCATTCTACTGTTTTATATAATATTGAGTATCACTAAAGAGCTGCCATCAGAATGACTCCATTTAGAAACAATTTCTAAAGCATGTACTTTTTAAGGCACTTTGGATCACTGAAGATAAAAGTTATTATTACATGAAGTTTTTCCTGAGTTCAAATAGTTAATATGCCCTTTAATTTTTACAGTAATGGTCTTGGTATATTTAAATTTCTGTGAAACTAAAAAAGTTAAATGAATGAGGTTTCAAAACATCAATAACATTTTAAAATATTTCATTGAAACTCATTAAAAATTCCCTTACTATCTGGGGAAACACTGTAAAAATTGCTTAATAATTGAAATTAAAAAGGATTGACTTTATTCCTCCCTCTGTTCTTTTTTTGGTATTGGCTTATTGCTCTTTATTAACAGGCTGAAACTGTAATCTGAATGTTGCAAGATATAAGATGCTAATCACTTACACCTGTGGAAATCATTTCAAAGAATTTTTATTTCATTTCAATAGATTATATTTTTCATTGCAAACCAAAAATCATTTTTTTAATTACCAAGCTCCCATCTTTTTCCATACTGCATCACTGGGCCATGAGTGCATATTTCTAACAGGCTATACTTTTTAATCTCTCACATAATGGAGCAAAAATGGAAAAAAATTAAAATGCTCATTAAAAACTACTTTTATTTTTATTACTGAAATGTACTCCAGTTATATGTTTATATACATACATGTAAATACTGTGGTTGTAAGCACTGATTAACCTGATTAGGCACTGATTAGGTCCTTCTGGTTCTTTTAATGATTTGTAGGTTTTGCTGGTACATAAGGTATATATATTCCGTATCTTCATCCTTTTTTGCAAATTTATTTATAAGGAATTATAACCACACAAACAGCTTCAATAAGACTATAATAAGAAAATGCAGGAATGCTGTATAGTCTTACAGCAGTCAGCTGTTTCTTATATTGCCTTCATTCCACAAGTCTAATTTTGTTTCCTTACTATTTTTAGCTTTTTTTGAAATGATTTACCATAGCTGGATAACTTTAACTTCACTGTGAACAGAGCTAATTTACATCCATGGTGATTTAGAAACTAAAGGCAGAAAATACTCTTCATTGTAAAATGACCATAAAGCACATGAAATGTAACTATTACGACTACTTTATCAAATACAGAGCAACAAAAGTATTTGTGGTACATGCTGTGCTGTATGCTGTGGCAAAAACATTATGCCCTTGATTTTAATGGAAGATGTATTAGCCTAAAACAAGTGTTTTTTCTTGAAATAGATTAGTAATAATGAGGACCATATTACATTACATATTTCACAAATTTAAATTAACAATCTTTATTAAGAGCATTACTTTTCTAAGAAAAAACAACCCTTTTCCTTAATAAATACAAACTGATTTCCTTTAAATTTAGCCCAAGGGATACACTACAAACTTGTGACAAAGAAAAAGATGTCAAATGCAGACATCATATTAATTCTTCACAATTTGTCTTTGATATTTAGAATGATACACCCACTGTTCTGCCATCAATGAATACAAAATAATAACTAAACAATTATACAAATAGTATAAAACATCAGATAAACTGGTTGTGTATACTTTAGGGTGAAACACTTAATATTGCCTCAAACTACATCAAAATATTGTGAGAGAACAGAAACTGAGGATTGCTAAAGGCATGAAGAAACCAAGGTTATCTGCACTTTGCAGACCCAGTAATCCACATCTCTAATCTCTAGTGGTATGCTTTTCCAGATGAAGCCATATGTCTACTGCTACAATCAGTTTAATGAAGTATCTATATCCACACTTACATTACAGCTAACATAAATCTACATTTCTATTTGACATGTTTTTCTTTAAAAAATAAGTAGATTGTTTCAGGTCCTTAAGACGCACTAGATTTTTTTTAAAAAAAAGAGTACCAGAAATTCCAAGTATGTTCAGTTTAACCACAGGTTTTTCCTCCATGAATCCAGCTCTGAAGAAAGCTGGATGGATGGATAAACCAACAACAAGGCCCAGGGTCTGGATGACTGTATGTAGAATTAAGAAATTAATTAGGAAGAAGAACTATAATTTGCAGCACTGACATCTATTTTACTTTACTTGCATGTATCAACAGAAAGCAATTACAATTCAATTAAAATACTCACTTTTATTACTTTACTGACTGACCTTGAAGTTAATGCCTGTTTTATTTAATTGCATCATCTATGAATAAATGTTAACCCTAGAATGTTATGCTCCATTATTTCTAACGCATTTTTTCAACTCTCCAACTGAATTACATCAGTCAATTTATTACACGCTGTCAAAAAAGCAAGTGGGGCTTTATTTCTTTAAGACAGACCAGTACGTGATGAGAGAAATATCTTGAAAGATTTGATAATGCTGTTTTTAACAGTGCCCAGTAAAATGAGTCATGCTCTCATCTCAGCTTTTGTAGCAGAGACTTTTACTGTAAAATCAGTATTCAATAGTACAAATGGTATAATCATTTTGAAAAGCAATTTCTAGTCCATTTGTAATTCCTGATAATTCCATCGACAGGAACAGAAAACCTTCTTACGCATATCAACAACAGCTGCAGGACAGTCTGACACACAGCCTCAAGGCAACTGCTGTAGAAAACTGCAGTAACATAAAAAGACTAGAGAAGAAATTTAGTTTTCTTTTCCCGCAATATATAAAAAAAAATATGTACCAAAGACCATTACTGCATTTCACTAGTGTAAAGTTACAATGCAACAGAAAAAGTATTTTTAATGGTTTACTCTGTACACATGCACTTGTGTAGTGTAAGTCCTAAACTTGTAACTAACCGATATCACTTGCATTTATCATAACCATTAAAAAAATCAAGTTCATTTTCAGGGCATAACGTCTGGCTAACAAAATATACATTCTCAAACCTCATCATACTAAAAAATTTATTTTATTCACATTCATGAATTTAAAGTAATATCGATCTTTAAAAAAGTATGCTAATATACAAAATGTTATCTCCCCGTCCACTTAGAAAAATATGCTACCAGTAAATCAAAATAAATCATAATTATTACAACTGTAAGAAACAGTGTTTTATAAAGTTCTTTTGAAAGTTATACTGAGTCAAACTCTAACGCACAATACACGAATATATTGTGAAAGAATCATTACTGCACACACAACAGCAAGATAAACTCCTATACTGGATGTATTTGATGAACTACCTCGTTGTAAGCCGCTCCATTTTCTCTCATCAGTGAACCACTATCTTCTGATAATATACTGTCTTCCTTTTCTGACCGTTCATCCTTACCATTCAAAAAAGTACAGCTTACTCCTCTCTGCCATCTTCTTTAAAAGAAGATTAAAAAAAAAGTCTCTAAAATCAAAATCTAGTATCAACCCTGCTGAAAGTTCATATCATAGAATTGGCATGGATCTGTGGAAAAAATTGTAACTTGTTTTAAAGCTGTAACAACTTCAAGTTCTCTTCCCGATTTCTTGAGAAATACTGTTGAAAAGATTAAGAAGCACTACCATTACAGATGTATGGGACAGAGAGGGAATTTCTGAAGAAGGAAGGCAGTATAATACACAACAAGGATGCTGAAAAGATCCTAATCAGGTACTCACCAAGTGCATACTTATACAGAACTTGACAAAGGAGAAGGGGGAATGGAAAACAAACTTTTCTGAGGACAAACTCTCTTGCCCTCTCCTCTCAATTCAAGAGAAAAACAGGGTTATCAAGGAGGAAACAAGAATGTTATTACCTTTAAGATACAGGAATATGGAGAGAAAGCAAAAGATTACAAAAGGTACATGCAGTTGCATGTACTCTGCACCCTCTGCAGAGTTAGAACAGGGACTATTGGATTACTGTTGAAAGCAACATCCCGTTAACTATGAAAACGGTAAAAATCACTGATTTTCATTTAGCAGTCATTCATTAGTCAAGCATTATTCTTTAAACAATATGTGGAATCAGATATGTTGCGTATTGTAGGAGTGAAGATGCTGTAAATCCATATCTTAAATTGCCTTTGGGTAAATTATGGCTGAAGTCATATTCAGCTTTCATTTCCATGAAAATTTGTGAATGAAGAAAACCTTCCTTAGTAGTATAAATTGACAGGTTCATAGTCTTTTCAGTCTTAACTTTTTCATAACTTTCATACAGGAAAGTAACAATTATAAACTGGATGGATTGCTTGAAATTTTATTTCCAAAATACAGAAAAGATTTTAAAAGCTATTTTATTTTTAATAAAAAAAATGAGGGGAGGAAAAAATTCAAGAATAATGGATATTAGCACCACTTTTAACAGATTATAGGCGAATATACTTTTAATTTACTGCATAATAAGAAGAGAAATCATACACTTTGATTATATGCCTTTTTTTTTTTTTTTTTTTTTTTTCCCCAGTATGGTATAATTTACCCAATGTGGGAATAATGCAGAGATATCTGAAGATGTAACAATCTTTTTCATGATAAATGGTGAAGTCAGAGGTTAACTGTGAAGGTTCTTTCAAGCATGTGTTTCCAGCACAATTTATCAAGGATCAGAATTTATATTATTTATATTATTTCTCTCAAGTTTCAAATATGCTCTAAAGTAGGTTAAAGTCTGATGTCATCAAATTTCAGAATTCTAAGAGATAAAAGACTAAAATTCTTCATACTAGCAAAGTTGATTTTATCTGTAATCCCTCGTGTGTTTTTTTTTTTTTTTTTTTTAACATTAAAGTTATCTGTATTACATTTAAATTTAGGATTCCAAGTAACTTAGCTTCGCCACTTCAGTAAGAAAAACCTCAACAGGTCTTTGAAGAAATTTGTATTGTTTCATCAAATATCAAAACAATATTTCCATACAGATATTTTTAACACTCTACAATTTGTATAGTTGAAAAAAAAAAAAAAGATTGTGGAGGAATTGCTTAATAACACTATTAAAGAGTTTATCAAATCCGTTTTTCTTCACTGATCTTTTGAAACAAGACTCCAATGGCAAATGCTTCAATTCCTTAAAAATACTCCCCCAGTCAACCTCCTCTCAAGAATTTCACAGAACTTCAGAGATTTAAAGCAAAAGTTATAACAGGTTGGGGTTATAAAGCTACCTAATATTAAGGGTTGTCTGACATTTCCGGTATAAATCCATTTTCAGAGTTTTAAGTTTGTCATACTGAAACAGTTTGGGCAGAATTATTATAGAGCCTATGTCTACAGAGCTATGTATTTATCTATTTCAGTCAAAGAGTTCAACCATTCCAGCACCACAGTTTGGAGATAAAAGATGTTCTGTTTAGTACAGTTAAAAAAAACCCTGATCTTTACATATTTTATGAAGTTCTAATGCCTTTATGCTTTGAAGAAAGGGTTTAAAATTTGAATCAGTAGCAAAGAGGGATGCTGCCAGTGGTAAAATCTGTGCAGGTGGTAAAAACTGTGCCTCTTTCACTAAATTAATCCACATGCACACAAGTTACAAACCTTTAAAAAGTCACAGTTCACAAACGGACCGATAGAGACTTCTGAAAGAGGAAACGAGTAGACTGAATGTAGAAAGTAAAAGCCAGAGAAGTAAAGGATCAGATTAGGAAAAGACATCTGGTAAAACTTCAGCTCAGAGAGGCCTGGGGAGCAAAGCAACTATGGTTCTAACTGCACAGACATGCCTCTAAGGGTTTGAGCTCAAGCACAGAAAATCTGCAGAGTAAATCCAGCACTTAATGAGCATTAAAGGGCGTCAAGCAATAGTCTAGTGTTAAACAAACCCCACCTCTCCCTCCTGCCTTTCGTTCTGTTAAATTTGCTTTTGATACCTTAATTTTTCTAGGCTCGGGTTAGTCCAATGTATTTCAGCTCAAAACTCTGACTATTCTTCTGTTGTCTCCTTCATTAGACCCTTTGCTTCCTTTTTCCATTCCCCATAAAGACTCCACAGTCCATTCTTAGCCCTCTGCTCCCATTTCACTTTTTCTTTAGATGATTTTATCTGCAGGGATCTCTCCCTTCCTGAGCCTCCTCTCTTCAATTTTGTCCATCTCTGAAGATTCCCTAAAAAAGCACTGTACTCAAAGTCAACTCACAATTACTTGGCTGTGTTTTCAGACACATTGGCTTTTCCACTCTTCCTTCAAATTCCTGTTATCTGTTACTACTGAAAATACTAACATTCTTCCCAATGTCCAATTTATAAGCTTCAACAGATAGCAAAGAGGGAGTCATATTTAACCTGTTTACATTTAACCTGTTTCTAGATTGACTCGTGCAGGCTGTTGCAAAATCTCATCACTTCTTTCTCCACAACATATTTCATTTTCAAAACTCTTCTTGTACCTATGCAAGAAAAGCTTTTCCCAAAACCTCATCTTCCACTGGTATCAAAGCATCCTTGATCTATGTGCAAGTATCAGGACAAATAACATTTCAAATGCAAAGATTCTTTTCTTATTATTCCAACCTTTCATCTACCCTCTAAATCAAGACTTGCCTTCACTTAAATTCCACTCCTATCTCTCTCTTCTCAGTAATGTATTTCTTTTGCATCATAGCCTTCCTGAATTCCAAGCTAATTTTGGCTGAGTTCTGGTCTTGCATCTACCTTCCCACTTTTCCAAGTTGATAGAAAAATAGGCCCTGAGTTAAAACAGCTCCTGTGGTTTCATACTTTTTCCCAAGTCCTTTCATATTATGTCTGGTGAACAAACTGATGCTGTACCTTTTCTTTTACTGTTCATATCATGAATAACATATAGCTAAATGAATTAGCAGACAAATGCATTAGTGGACATATGCCTAAGTAAAAAAGGCCTAATACATTTAAAATTTTCAAGGAACAACATTTAAAATTTTAAAGGAATAACAGCTAAGTTCTGGAAGCTTTATTTGAAAAGTAAATTGAAAATTCAGTGACAATAGAATGAGTTAGTAAGGAAAGCATCAGTTAGGAAATAACGATTAGAAGAAGGAAGAAAAGAGTAGTAAGAATACCAAAGTGCATGCTAGCCATAAATTCATCAAATTTATGAACTACAAAAAATACAGTAATAAAAAAATGAATTAAAAGCTATTAGATATGTATACAAGATAATACTTTAAATGAACTTAGTTTGAAGATGATTTTTCTAATAAAAGTTTAAGGACACTTTTTAGAATATATTATTCCTAACAAAATAGATAACCATTAAAATTTTATGGTACTGGAAAAATATTATTTGCCATTTTATGTCTACTTTAAATTATGATAAACAAAAGAGGTCTTTTTCCTATTAATAAAAATAGCAAAGGTTGTAAAACTGTCATAGATTTCACTATAGCTTCAATGTCTGGTAACTGCCCAAGAAAAAAGCAATGGAAAAATCACCTTTAAATAAACTGAAGTGGCTAAGAACAATGCCAATATTTAGTTTATGTAAGATGTAAATCAAACAAACAAACAAACAAACTCACAAAAAACATAATTAAAAATATCCTTTCAAATAACGTGGAACAAAAAAACAGGGATCTTATTTGATTTCTTATCAAAATGCTCCTCTCCCCCATTATGTTTGCCTTGTGAACTCCTGTCTTAGAATTTTCTGAAAATATTTTGAGGAAGCAAATACATTCTCTCGTATTAATATATGAAGTTCCTTCCATTTCCCCAGTACTGTTTAGAGAAACAGCTTTTGGAAGTGCTCAGTACTAGAAAATAAACTATCAAAGAACATGATTTCTATTCCATTGCATAAATGAAGCGTTCAGATAAAACTCAAGCAGCCACCAATTTTACCTCAGGATATGCTGTGAGTTAGAGCCAACCCAATCTCGTGGGCTTTCCACTGAGATAGTTTCCCTCTCCACGTGACTCTGTCAGTCACTGACAGTGAGTCAGTTCCCTGCAAACACAAAAAAGCTGTACTTTTCTGCTCGATCACCCAGCTGTAGCGATTCCTTCTACACAGTCACTGCATCCCTTACCGGGGTAGGAGCAGCAGGAACTTGTGGTCTGGTACACTCAGATGGAAAGGGAAGAAAGATCAACCTTTTGGCAGCAGCTCTCTATTAGATCAGTTTATCTGTGCTAAATTACACCCTCAGGAACTTAATTGGGAATTATGTCGTGCTAGATGTTTTTTTAACACAGCACTTTATATGTAAATCTTAGTTCCATTTAAATTGATGGGAGTCTATCAATTTCAGTGAGTCAGGAATTTACTTCTGTGCACCTGGTAGTATGGAAGCAATAAACAGTAATGTAGACACCTAGGTGGCCAGGTGAATTAACACATATAATAAATAAGTACTACAGATACTTAACTGACTTGATTATATTATATTATACTGTGAAGTAACATGTTCTCTTTTCGGATGAAAAGTTGATACAGAAGAACGAATGCACCCCTGAACTACAAGCTTTTCGAAGTATTCTCTGTAGAGCAGGCGTATACCAACCTTGACTCTGACGGATAAGTATAAAGATCTTCTGGCACAAAAGGATGAACTTGTACTACAGAAAGTTCAACTTGGAAAGTTAACTTCATGGAGTTTCATTACTGCATTCTGGGAGGGAAATAGCCTATGTGAGCAATTAGGGCCCACAGCATCTCAAAATTTAGGCTTTCACAGCCCCTCTTTTTTTTTGTTTCTATCCACAGCTGAGTATGCAGACTGCCTAGAAGCACTCAGTGCTGTTGGACATAAAAGATATATGTTGTAGCCATGGTGTAAGTTTCATGTTTCATAATATAGGCTGAGTAGCAGAAGCTGATCAGCTCTGACACAAAGTTTCTTTTTTTTTTGATCATCTTTGGCCATCATCTTTTTATTACTTTTGAGAAGTTGAACAGTATTGTGGCATAATTTCTCTTCTTTGGTCTAAAGAAGGGCTAGTAGTTAGAAACACAATTTACCACCAGAGGTTTTCTTTTTCATCTTAGTATTTCTATTATGTGACCTCACAGTTAGAACATAAGTTTTTAATTCAGTAGTGACTCATTACTACGCTATAACCAAAATGAGAGAAATTGTAATGTGTGAACTAACTAATGCATATTAATCCCTTAAGAGATAGAAATTCTGGCCTAATGTTCTGATTTTGATTAAAAGAGCAATTTTTTTCAGCTTCTCAAGAAAAAGAAATGATGTGCAATTTTCTCTTAAAACTTACTGAAGATGAACATGAGTCTTAAAACAGTAAAGAAAACTAGAACCTTTGAGGACAAGTTCCTTTAACTGCACGATGTAATTTAAGTTATATTGACAGAGCTGAAATTAGTCATATGTTAAAATGTATAACTGAAGTTACATTTCAGTGTTAATTCTTGACTCTGCAAGGTATATTTGAATGAGGACCATAGTGTGGAGACCAAAAAGATTCCTTCCAAATGTACCCTCTACAGTTAGTGCTGCAGTGGAAGTAATTTGTTTTAGGACTCAGTACTTGTGAGACCAATGTATAATCATAGAATCATGGAATGGTGAGGTTGGAAGGGACCTCTGGAGATCATCTAGTCCAACCCTCAGCATAGCCCACATGGGGATTGAACCCATGACCTTGGCATTAGCAGCACCACGCTCTAACCAACTGAGCTAAACCTGCAGGTTACCAAGATTAAAAGTTGGATCAGTTATACACAGATGCTGATACACTTCTGCAAGTTAATTAATATTTTAATCCATAACATGTATTAACAGAACAAAGATTTCAAAACCACATATTATTATGCTATATTTAACTCTGTCTCACATGAGTAATGCATATTACTGGAATTTCACGTACTTGCATGTTGCTCACGTTTGCTGTTAGATCATGGACCATTTCTCACCATTAAAGCTTCTGAAACACACTCTAAGGGAAAGAAAGCTGATCTACTTACAGATCAACATGTAAGTATGTGAAGACGAATTGCTAAGAATATTTCTTTTGCATATAAGAGAGCGCGATTGGTATCCCACCTGAAAGAGCATGCTACTTTGAGATAGAAAACTGTTGCCACTGGCAAAGTTATGCTATTAATTTGTAATGGTGGATTTAGGGGAAATGTACTAACTAATGCTCATTTACTTGCATAATTATGTGTTTTCTACATAAAACGACAGGCTTTTACCTTGCCAATACTGGCATTGACTTAATGGGAAACAGGACAAAGCAAGTGCACAAGTATGCCAGTGTTGATGAATGTCAAGCTCAAGTTACAGACTTGTTTCTTGCTTTAACATCTGTACAATATATCATCTAATGCACTGCCATTTAGACTATTAAATCTGTTATTTTAAATATTTTCACTGCAGTTTAGCTTTGATTATCAATCTAAAAGGCAAAAAGCTAACCTATAGCTTAGCTTTTTTGCCACTTGATATGCTAAACAATCTTCATACCTTAAATCTGCTTTAATAAGGCATGCAATTATTAAAGCATTACAGAATGTCCCCAGAGCACATAAGCTCCATTAAATTTGCTTACATCTAATTACGTTTGCCTGAGGCAGGTGAGAAATTGACTCTGATAAGATCTTTCTTTTACCTGTAGCCAAAAAAAAAAAAGGAAAGAAAAAGGAAGGAAAAAAAAAAAAAAGAATCTTGCAGTGATTTTCTACCTAATTGCTATCTACAAGTATTTATGGTATTTGCTCCTTAAATGAACAGCCCACAAAGCACTCTTTGTGCATCAACTAATGCCTTTTAAGGTTTAAGCCTGTAGAATTACAAAAGACAAGCTTATCTTGCTTTATGGATGAGTGAGGCCATCACTGATGTCTACTCTTGAAATAGTTTTATCTATCATATCATCTAAATCATAAATATTCTTTAAAATACTTTAAATACACTTTATTTTTACTTAATTTTGTACAACCGAAGACAGCTAATTACAAAAAGAAAAAAAACACAAATGACAACAATGTAAACTTGATGACAAAATAATTCTGATTGGAAAAAAACATGCTACATATTTTTTGTGGACACTTTTCTTCCTGCTAATATAAGCAATGTTAGCAACATCCTTTCTCTTTATTTTAAATTACAAAGATGTGCTCTATATGGCCTGCAAATTTTATTTACTTAAAACATACTTTGAGCTATTTTTTCCAATTTAAGAAAGAAGTGTTGTACAGTAGAACATGCAGCAGTTAATTCCCCTGTATTTGTAACTAGCTTTCCCCAAAATATAAGAAAACACTATTAAATTAAATTGCTTGTAATTTGTAAGTGAATGAGGGAACTTGGCTTTTCCAACCATTCTAAACAGCCTACCAGCTAAAGATGAACAGAGAAATAAATAAATAATAAAGAATTAATTAAAAGTCACACTATGAAGTCATGCAAAGTCTAAAGAGCTATATTCATTTCTTGGCTAATATTTAAGTAGAAATAACTTTACTATAAAGCAGTCTTTAAGGAAGAAAGGAAATACATTTAGAATTTAATATGAAAATTACACAAATAAGCCAGTCATCAGACTTCTAATGCAAGGTTACACAACAATTTTTCAGACATATATCTTTAGCCACCAAAGTAGAACTGCTGCTCTTGTTATAATAGCTATTCTTTGGTCAAATGGGCCACAAAACTCTAGTAATCCCCCCCCTCAACCCTCCCCCCCCCCCCCCCCCCCAAAAAAAAAAAAAAAAAAAAAAAAAGTCCTTTGGTCACATTTTGTACTCATTGGATACTCTTAAATGAAAAAGTGCATAAAAGGCCTGAAATGATATATTGCGGTATTAATATGTTTCTTACGTGCTTCTCATGGTTACAGAGTATGTCTTTAAACAAGACTTTCTATAAAACTTGCTTTGAACATATCTTTACCTTAAAAAAATTCAATTACCTTGTGTAATGATTTGCTTCATTATAAAAATCTCATTTTAAACATTTACTAATAAAAAGACAAGTTGATTTTGAGCTCTGATGTACTAAACAATTACACTGTAAATACTACTCTTCGGAAAGCAACGATAAGCTATTATTTTTACCAAATCAAAAGATTGTTTTTATGTAAAATATTTTGGCCTCATATGATTACATCTTTTTTGATGTTAATTTGTTAAGTTTCTATTAAAACTTTCATGGTTGTTTTATAATTTTGTCTAGCCACCAGTTTGTATCATCTACAAATGACAATACTGTGAACTACTGAATTATGCATGTGTTTTTACTGAAAATCATAATAAAAGCAAAACAAAAAAATTACTAAAGGAATTTAATTACTATGCTAGGAAGAATTACTTCCAGCTTTTCAATGTCTACACTGAGAAAAGTATGAATTACATACAGGTAAACTGATCATTAAGACATCTTGACTGTCATATAGCCATAGCATATAGCCATAGCTTCAGAGTCTTCCTCATGAGCATGTTAACATTTCTTATCCTAAAATATAAAACAAATGACTGTTTTTCTCTGATGTGCTATGGACTTGTTCATTAAAGTTTCAACAGACAACACTGCTCAGAATCTGGATACATACCAAGAGCTGCGACTTTTATGATTATGGCTTGAATGTTGGACGATATCATTTCTTTAAGTAAAATTTCTTGGTTCCGGCGCCAAAGAAAAGCAAGCGACTGAAGATTAAGCCTTCTGCATCTTAAACAACAACAACAAAAAAAAAAAAACAGTTGGGTGAAAGCCAAAAAATACGCTTTTACACAGCATAATTCATTTAAAACTAAAGAAAATTAATTTCTCTGATTTCCTACTGTAATTTTTCTTTTATAATTTCAATTAAAATATTTTTCTAGACTTCAGTATACACACTAAGTCTAACATAAGATAAAAAGAAGGAAACTTATTCTAACTATAATTCACCTTTGTAAGTTGTAACTTATTCATACAAATAGAGTTGCATAGGAATAAAATAAGAGAAATCAAGAGAAAATCCATCTCTAGACCTTTAGTAATACAAACCAATAAACAGCTTAGAAAGTAATCAATTTTTATATACACAGTTAAAGCAAGAGTTACTGCTCTGTGATACACCTAGTGTAGATAACCAGTGCGACACCCTGAATTTGTTACACTCAACAAACTATGACTAGTATCAACACACAAGAAAAGCACAGCTCAAGAAAAAGCGTAGTTTGTGAAACAAAGTTAGAACTTGGTAATGCCAATTTAATGATCTGGTTTGATACAAATTGCGTTTATGCAGCATTTGATACATTGCTTTTGATTCTTTATCATATTAGAGTAATAGTAATTCATACTACTGAAAGGCAACCCGACTGCAAACTGCCAAGAACCATCAGCTGATGATAAAAATGATATAATACCTGGATCCTGAAAACCAGATTTAACTACCTAACTCAGATCACTCAAAATATTACATTAATTGATAACTTACAAAAGCTTATCTAGTACATGGGATTTCTCATTAGTATTAAATGACTGTCAGGATTTTGTAGTTAAATGGGTGCTTACTGCTGATACCTAAATCCATACACAGCACGCATATAATCTTGTTAGTTTTGCTATCACTTTTATGTATGTTAACAAAGCACTCAGTTGTAAAATTAACAAACAGCAACTCTGAATGCAAGGTAATTCTTTAGGTGCCTATCTTTAGCTATCAAATTAGCTGAATCCAAGTAGTCAGGATGGGTCAGGTGATATAATTTCACTGCAAGGGGTAGAACTTCAGATCAATGTAAATTTTTACCACTGAGTGACCTTGGAATTAATCAGGTCAGTTGGCAATACTGTGATGTGTTGTCAATCTTCTGTCTGTGGTAATTGATCAGAGACCCATGATCAGCAAAAATAATCCTTCCTAAAGTATCTAGTAGCATGATCAGGCATTTATTAAAATGTCCTACTGTTCCTAAATTTCAGTATGTACATTAAGCCTAAGAGAAAAGAAAAAGAAAGAAACTATTTCTGACTTCAGTTTATCTAAGTAAATTGAAAAGAGAACACCCATCAGATGTAACTCACTGATGTAAGCCGAGTTGGCATGGCATTAAGTTCAACATTACTGCAATTCATAAAATTTTCCAGATTTTTTTATTCCATTATCAACAAATAACTAATGAACTATAATTAACTAATAATTTATTTTTTTTTCACAAGCTAGTTTTGCATTTCATCAGATGTATGTGATTTTTTTTTTTTAAGATCCAAATCAAATCTGGATATAACACACAATTGTGTGTATAACACACAATTCCTATCACATAATTTTTTTTATTAAGACTTTCAGAAGAAGTATCACAGTCAGTCTAGACTTAAAGAATTTGCACATTAGAAATGAGAAATCAAAGTTCCTGTGATTTTGTTTATTTGTATAATTATTTGTATAATAGATTTTTAGTTTTTTTTTTTTTAGTTTATTTGTGTAATAGATTTTAAGGAAGTAATGGAAGATACGAACATAAGAATTATCTTGCATTTAACTCCTGATAAGAAGTCACAAACTGTTAGATTCAGTAGATCATTGGAATGGAGAAAGAGTAAGGGGATTCAGCTGTACTTTGTAAGGAAATTTTTTAGGTTTACATTGCATATATTTTTTAATAATTCTCAATAATAAAGATTTCTAATTTCTGACCCCTTTATATTAAAACCCTGTTGAAAAATACAGACCACAATAAATATAGACCACAATACTGCTATCTCTGGAATTGAGCAAACTTCTAGCTGAAATCAAAGACCTGAACCTAACTCCACTATTTCCATGTCAAAACTCTCAATATTTTCAACAGATCAATCTGAGACCTGTAGAGAACTCCAAAAAATATACTCTTTACTGGATTTTCTTTAATGATATATATAGAAGACATAATTCCAGAAAAAAAGGTTCAGGAAAAAATTAGCACATTGAAGGAATTGAGTATCATAGAACATAAGAAATAAAGTAACTGTTTGCTCTGTGCTACAGACTGAGTTAGAAAACAAACAAATAAAACACTTTCCATAATGTGTTTAATAATAAAGATAAATATTTTCTTACACATCTTCTACTCGAATTCGTTGGTAATCAGAAAGAATGGCTCCCACAGAGACACCCTCCACTCTTTCCTTGTCCTGAAAAAATATAAGGAGTAATAAAGTTAGCATTGTATGCTAGCCTAAACAATGGAGATTCAGTAATTCTATTACAGAATCAATCAAGAAGAAATTCTTTTTCCTATGCCCAGTACATTGAATTGAATGGGCTGGAATACAGATCTTCCATAGGCGAGAGCACTGCAGCTGATCTACCATATGGTTACCACTCTGTAACTGAAATAACCTCTGTAACTGAAAAATATCAGATTTAACAGCTTATACCAGAACTTGCCTGGCATCTTGAAAACTCCCCGCTCTGTAACTGAAATGTCAATTATTCCACCTACAAATGAATATTAGCAACATATAATCATGACCATACCACTTTAATGCCACATGGTATATATATGCTACAATATATAGTGCAAAATGGTTTGAGAGTACTGTTCTTACCCTAACCCCAGAGAAAGAGACACTTGTAGGCAACTTATTCAACTCTGCTATAAAACTGTTTTCCATGCCACATTCTCTTTGGAGCAGTGTTTCTATTTCACTTACTTAAGCCATCAATTCTTTATTTTTCTTTTAGATACACTCAGAATACAACATCTCAAAATGCATATACTTAAAATATTTCATGGGCTTTTGCTTTTTTACCTCGTGTCACAAGCAACATGCTGTATTTACTTCCTTTTCCTAAAATTTACTCTGGTTAAGACTTCAGTTAAAGGCTTTTTTTTGTTTGTTTTTTTTTGTTGTTTTTTTAAGCAAGGTTGACCGTAACTATGAAGGAAGATCAACGTTCTGAAGCTGCTCTATTAGACAGCAATCCTGCGAAGTTTGCAGCAAGACTGTACTACAGAATTTTTAACTATATTCTTACATATGTATTTTGAAATCAAACTAACCTCTCCAAGCAATGCTACTGAATTTAAATTTCATCTTTGGTTTCTTATTAATAAAATATTGCCAAGGGTATTTTATTCATAATTATCTTGCAATGAACAATCTCCTATTTTATATCTATGTTGGGACAGCCTTACTTATCTTACTCTTCTTCTCACATCTACCCAACCAAATTCCCAAGACATTCACATCCACCTGTACTTCTCATTTAAGATTCTCTGTATTTATCAGTATTCCTAGCTATGACATCGCAAATTTGATTGTTAAATTTATGTACTTCTACACATCATTAAAGAATTTATCATATAATATCAAAATCAATGCCAAACCCTGTAGGATTCACATATTGTGATATGTACTAGAATTTTCATTAAATAGAGTCTATATCAAAATAATTCATGAAACCTCCTTCAGTCTTCAATATACCTAAAAGTTTTCCCACAGTTTCTTTGTTCCATGGAATTTTAATATGCAGGTTACCTATACTGCTATCAGCATCATTTTGCACTTGTATTCCACTCAGAGGTCTTTTAAAAATTATACAGCTAAAATTCGTAACAGTCTTGTAAAGCACAGCAGCTAAGTATTGTTTGTTCATACTTTTATGTAGAAAGAAAAAACTAATTTTGGCTAGAATTACTGGATCATAAAGCAGTTTGCAATGCAGAACAAGTAATGCAGTTTAAATAAAGGAATATAATTGTGAAAGAGTGTGAGCTCACCTGACCATTATAACCGTGCCTTTTTATCCTCTATAGAATATATCCATGCCTCACTGAACCTAATGGGCTGGACACTACCATAACGAATGCAGCTTACTACTTCACTTGCAACAAATGTTTCTGTTGATGTACATTCAATTATTTTGAGATAATCATCTGTTCATTGGTGAAATGAAATGCAACTCATTTCCATTAGTGTTCTCAAAGTATTCTATTACTCTTCTTGTGAAGTAATACACTGAAATTGAGCAAATTATTCAATCCGAAAAATCACTGGCATATTTAGAATACACTGAGGTGTGGCAATATTGGTTTGGGAATCAGCACCCTGTGGTCCTGATGAGATCGTGGCCCTGCAACTGCACACAGACCTGCTTGCTCCCCATGGTGCATGTGTTAGTATGTACAGGCACCTTAGAGAGGCACCCAGTCATGCTAATTTCCCAGAAAAGATACTGAGAGCTTCCCCCATAATGCTGTCCTACAAGTACTTCCTTTATCTGTGTGCATAAGCTTCAGGTGGGCCCCCTTCTGCCTTGTTCTGATGATTACAAGATCTCTCTCATCCACATCAGCCCACACCCTGCTTGCCAATCCAGTCCACCATTGGTGGGCTGTCATCTCCCTCCCCTGTTGCTCCTTGCTTAATGCTCTCCTCACCAGGCTGGACACCCTGTTTGCAAAGATGCTTTTGCTCCATGTGGGGGGCAGGTGAATCCCATCTCTTTCCAGCAGTCCTTGATCCTCAAAGAGAGTCATAAAAACTGAATCTCTGCAGTCAACACCAGATGAACAACACCAGTTGAACCATATCCAGTCCATCCAGTCCTCCTCAAGCCCTTCCCTCCCACCTGTAGGACTCAAGACAAAACCACCTGGCCTCCCACGATCTTGAGACTTGCCCATAAAGCCATGTAGTCATGCTTGATACATTCAAGCTCTCCACTGGTATTATCATTGGTGCCCACATGGAAGAACAGCATAAGACAACAGTCCAAGGTTTAGAGAAGCCTCAGCAGTCTCACTGCAACATCCTGGAGCCAAGATCTGGGCAAACAGCACACCTTCCTAGACAGCAGATCGTGCCTGCATCCTCCACAGCAGGAAGTCTCCCACTACTGTCCCTCACTGTTTCTTTCAAGTACTGCTTGCACAGTTCAGGCCCAGCAGACTCAGATGCTTTCCTGCACAGAGCTCCCAGTCCTTCATCTGCTACTAGGGCACTGAATGTATTATTCTGTGGCTGCAGACCTGCAGTGGACTTCTGGCTGTCAGAAGTCACAAGCTTCCAGCCATTGCTATCATGAGAGTCTCTATTTCTTATCCAACAAGCATAGACTCTGCTTCCCCACCTTTGTGCAGTTGAGGGTTTAGTTTTTCTATCTGCAGGGTCTCAGATTAGGTCAATCTCTTTCTCATCATCTCTAATGCTGCACAGTCTGCTGACCTCTTCCCACAGTGCATAGACTCTCCACCACCACACATCTGATGCAGATAAGGGCACCCTTTTCCCCTGCACTAGACTTCATGGAGGCTCCAGAAAGCCTTGCAGCCAAACATTGAGAGCTGCATCCTCCCTTTGAAACTCTGCCTGAACTGAGGCCTCTGATGTGCCAAGAGTAATTGCTCCCATGGGTGCTGGAGGCTGTACATCATCACCATCACTGCCAAGCACAGGAACACTGTCCTCAGCAGAGCTTCTAGCCCCCTTGAGTACAAACTGCTGCCTCCATTAGCTGTGCCTTAGTCCCAGCACTTTTACAGAGCTTCCCCAGCACCTGCTGAAAGGGTGTTTGACCCTCCCTAATCAGGAGTCAGCTCAAACACTCAAAAATGCTTTGATCAGGAACAGCAGATAGAGCTTGTTAGAAGCTGCTAAAGCTTGCTAGAAGTCAAGGCTATCTGTAGCTATCCTTTCCTGGCAGCACTAGGCACTCTCAATTTCTCAAAAGGTTCGCAGGACTCCTCTGATGATCGCAGAAGATGTTCCCAGAAGATCTACAAGATCTAGAAGCAAAAACCAGAAAGTGATGCATCTAATATGCATCACAGTGCATCCAATGCTCTGGGAGCTATTTTCGGGCTGGCACTTACACAGTCCAACTCTTGCCAGAAGTGTGCTTGACCTTCCTTAAGCAGGTATCAGCTGGAACAAAAGCTCAAACACACTTTGATCAGGATTATGCTCTGTACAGTCAAACAGTATCTTAGTTCTAAGACTCATATTTGATGAGTTAAGAGTAGTAATTACTTCAAAATATAGTAGATCACAATCACCATGTCCAGAAACATTCCCTGTATCTTTTCGTATATAAGCTATTAATTACAGGCAGCATATTCTCAAACGCAATAATCTTGAAGAGGGCTCTGTAAATTACAGGATATGATATCACGAACCAACATAAAACTAACTGCACCCAAACTACAATATACTATAAAATATCATTAGAACAGATTTTAGTGACAGAATCTAGAGCAAAGGATGATTTTTGAAGACTTGTCCAAGATTCAAGACTTCAGTCTCAAAGTACTTTTTTAAATCTCCCTCACACATCAAGATTATTTTCCTTTTATTAGCAGTCCTTCAAAACAATTAATACAATTATATACATATATATGTATATACACACACATATAAACTGCCTATATTTCCCAATATTCCCACCGCATGTCTTTCTGTGTGGAAGAAGGAAACAGCCTGTATTCCCTTCTGTTCAATACAGTACAGTATTTATAATGGAATCCTTCAAGTAGTTCATATTGTCATGTAATAAAATCATAAATAGAGATAATCAGATTAGCACTCTATACATTTTAACCCTAAAAGCACTATCAACATTTATTGAAAATTATGATTACACATTTGCAGTTAAACTGTGCCTACAAGGACAATTCACAGAATAGGATATCACAGTGCATGGAATCCTCCGTAAAAAAAAATTCTTACCAAGTAAGTCTGAAGCAAAGAACAGTGATCACTGGCTTATGTTTACTATTCCACAGATACGGCTAAACGTAATATGTGTTAAGTTTCATGTCTAACAAAGAGATTTTTTACACTATTTATGGGTAAGCTTCTCAGCGCTAAGGGCAGATGACCAAACCTTATCAATCTCTCTCAGCAAAAACACTGACAAAAAATACTGCTAATTTATGTTAAGGTTCTGGTGAAAGGAAGCCTGCTTAATCATGCTTCTGACACAGCTCACCAAAGCAGTCTCAGAAGGTTTTATCACATTTTATCTCTCTCTCAACACGCCTTTTGTGGGAGTCTTCAAATATCAAGGCACCTATTACACTGCCTTACTTTGTTATAATCTACTCCTCAGCACATGCAAGCAATGTAGTCACTGGTATCTTGAGTTGTTGCTTTAGGCTTCTCTGACCAAGCTTAACCTGCAGTAAGTAGAAGAGAAACTTCCTTAAGAAGATGCTTCTATGACTGAAGAGCCCCCGACCATCAATAAAACGGACCATTCCTGAGATCTCACTGGACTCGCTATTCCTCATCAACTTTGCCTGCCAAGAATGACACAGAACGTCTTCTTTTGTTCACATGGTTCCCTAGCGGAATGCATGCTGCTTTCTTATACACACTATCATTACAGACTTCAGATTAACCAGCTGCAATTCTGTACGGCATTCTTTTAAACTGAACGCCACACATACAAAATCCAATAGCCCTTCTCCAGAGTCGAGCAAGATCATGAAAACACATCCAAGTACATTCTGGGTTTGTTTTTTTTGGTTTGGGGTTTTTTGTTTGTTTTTTTCACAATTGTTACATCATTTTAAATCTATACACAATTATCCTCAGAAAAAATAATCTAAATCCCTTACAAGGTTAATTTAAATTCCCAGTTAACTTTGTAATTAAAATATTAAGGCCAGCTCATAAAGCCGTTCTGAAAACAGGTGTCCACAAGAATATCTGAACCTGTTAAATGATCTGCTTTAAAATTATTGGATTAACTTTCTTGATAATCTAATGGAGATGAGCTCTTTTTATATGTAGGCTTTGTGTGTGACAATAATGAAGGATTAGCACGGTAACCAAAAAATGTGGCAAATGTTCAGCACTACTCAACATGGGACTACATTTGATTATCTTCTTGCAAGAGTTCAATTAGTCATTTTTTCACAAGCTGTAAAAATACAAACACTAGTTTTTGCACAGAATTTGTATTTCACTCTATCTTGTGTCCTTCCCAATAATACACAAATAAGCAATAGAAAGCTTATAGTACTTATTGCTTTACTGAACAAGCTATAAATACAGAAATTATTAATCATATTTTTCTCAATACAATGTAAAATTCAAAAGATGAAAGCCATATGTCCTTTGGACCTACTTCTTCGTATCTGATAGCATACAATATATCAAGGATCCACTGACTCTCAAACCAAGAGAGAGAGAAAATTTTCCAAAGGAAACTAAAACTTTTTGTTGTTACAATTACAACAGATAACAGGCCTTAGGCCATTAATCACATAATTCCATATTCACCCAAGACTTAGGCAAGAAAGTGAAACACATTCAGTTGCCCACCACAGTTCATAATAATACCAGTAACCTGGACAAGGTCTATTTATATATGGAGTAGTTTGTAAACTGTCTTCTGTGGATCAATGGAAGCAATTGTGGACTACTACAGATCCTTGCAGTATCTGTTGGCAGTAGGTGAATATCTGGCTGTTCAGGTAATACCAGCTGGTCTACCCTGCTTTTGCAAACAGACTTGGGATTCTCGCTGTAAAGTGTATCCAGACTAACACAGACAAGAAGACAACACACGTCAATAAAACAAGATTCCTATATAGGGACAGAAGTATCCTACACTACAGGAGGGAAAAGGAGAAGACAAAAGGAAGAAAACACTGCAGAAAAGTATCTGCTTTATATGATCATAAAGCAGACTAGAGACTTTGGGCTGATGAAAAGGGAAAAATAAAACAGAGTTAGGGAACGATCCAGTGAACAACAAAAACAAAACCACAAAGAACCCCCACAACCAGCCCAACAGTCCCTCAGTGTTAGAAACACTGTATGTTCAAATGCTTTTCCCTTACTACGTTCTCATGCAAGATAGCATAAAAATACAAATGATACACCATACCTAGTATTTCAAGAACTGCTGGATACAGGCTGGATTTTTGCAGCTAGCCATCAATGCAGTGCCTAGTACTAGCATTACAGCTACACTTTATATCTGTTCAAACTCCAAATATTTATTACTTCATAGAACATTCTTGGCTCAAATATGACAAGAAGGATTGGAAAATCAGGGAAAAGGGCAGGATGAAGAACTATTCAGCTCTTTTACTTACTGAGTTTACCAGCATTTCTTTTTTTCTTTTTTTTTTTTTTTTTGTACATATATAGTATTACCAGACAACATAGTTTTATTACTGTTTGCTTGAGTTGACTTTTCTGGCTGAATCCATCAAGACAAAATAATATGCTTAGTGGTTAAGACCGCAACTATTAGTTTTGACTTCAGTAAGATTTTGCTATAGATTAAGTTCTGTATGCTCCAATTTATATGACTGTGCCAGGTTTAAAAAAAAATTATTGTTACACAGTAAATATTATCAAATATTTGTCTGTATATTGCATGTTTAATCTTACAGACATCCATCTCTGTTTACTTTATAGGACCTTTTTATAGTTGGAAAATACATCTTCCAAAGCATAGTTGTTAACTGTTAACATCCACTAAATAATCCCAAATTTTCTTAGAATCCTCTGTTAATTACGATGCAAAGATAAGCACCCTTTTTTATTCATGCAAGTTTCAACTCTCAAACCGCCACCGCTGTTGCAACTAGCACAACCACCTTTCAGAAGTTCAATGGGAACCAAATCACATCACTTTAACGTTACAGAACATTATGGCTAGCAGATTGATTCACAAGATCAGTCGTTGAAGGTATCAATAATTCTAACAGTGAGGTTTTTCACTATTAGATTAGATGGATGGAATATTGCTTCTCTCACATGCTATTCATGCTAAAGTGTAGAGAGGATGTATTTACCAAGTAACTTTTACAAAAATCTTGGAAAGAATAAGACGAATAGCCTTGAATAATATCTCTTAAGAAAAAAAATGTTTCGGTTAATAATTAAAAATAACTTCTTTTTAAAAGCATTATATAAAAATGTCTCTCCCCACTATCAAATTAGAAGATTAAGAAATAACTGAACTTTTGGAAACAAAATGACGCAATGCAAGTAATTTCTTCAGTGAAATTTCTTCTCTTAGAGCTCTGAATTCTACCCTTTGGCAAATGCCAGCTGCCGCCACAGTGGCTCAGTGAACTCTGTGATCTTTTAGCCTCAGAAAATAAACAGAGGTGACTACGCTTTGAAATTACTTATGTTTAAGGACTCAGCAGCAAAAGTACTCATTTATAAATACTCTTGTAATGCAAACATTTTTAAAGTTTGATTGAATATTAGCAAAAGCAGTAATTTTGAAAAGTGGAAGAACGCAGAGCTCTCTGATTAAACAAAGATTCCCAATACTGTCACCGCTTAAGAATACCATTCTGTTTTTATGCATTCTCTTATTGTGACTAGTACCATTACACTCAGAACATGTAAAAATAAAATTTAAGATACCTTTTCCTGTTTTCACAGAATTACACATAGAATTACAAGATCTCCTGTTCATCCTGGAAGATAGTAACTGGCTTGCCTAAGGCATTTCTGTCTAGCTCACAGATTAGCAAAAATAGTATTATTTTTCTATTTATTCTGTGTTTTTGATTTTTTTGATTTCTCACGAAATGTGTATGCCAGCAAAAATGAAAATACTTTATGTATTTTTGTTAATACTTCAAGTTAGAAAATTCTCTCAAATTAAAGAGAAAAGAACCTGGAAGTAGAGACTCCAACTTCCTACTCTTGTAGAAACATGACACTTTGGCATTAAAATGAATAGTTTTGAAGACTGTTTGTTCCCAGTGTTCCCTTGAGTTGGGAGAGCCAGTTAACATATTTACAAAGCAGAACCAGAGTAAATTCAACCCCTATATCCTGCACTTTTCAACAAACTAAGGCTAGAGTGCTATAAACGTGAAAGAATAGGAACATCTAAAAGGAGAAAGGATGTGGTATGAGGTAAAAAAGAAAAAAAAAAGTAAGAAAGCATCGTGTGACAACTTTCCTATAATCCTCAACTGAATAAAATTTGCATAAAACCTTGCTGCACAGTATACTTAGCCCAGTACTTTAGGCACACCAAGAGGACTAACAGAAAACCAGTTCTTTATTGGATTCACTGTTTGGCACTGAAGGAGTTATAGCACATTCTGCAGACAGATATCGTTTCGCTCTAAGCTGACTGTAGTTAGCACAGAATCAATCCCGGAATTAACAACGCCAGCTCTCAGGTAATACGCTTCACCTCTTAATCTGGAATCATATCAGGGTCGATACCAGGAAAATCACGTTCACAAAACTGCTTTCTTAGCATGGGTATGGTGGGCTGACATCTACTAACTAAATACCAACTATCTGCAGTTAATCAAAACCCAAAGATGCAAATTTGAAAAAATTCTGGAAGAAAGCTCTTCAGTGTTTATCACATAAAAGGTAATCAAAAACAGGCAAATGTTTAAAGTAACATGGAAGTTTTTTTTAAAAAAAAACTCAATTCTTTTTTTTAAGACGAAAATGTAAAAATTCTCATCTACTCTTTATTGAACAGATTGTTTAAACTAAGCAACACTACTATGCCTTGGTATTGTAATAAATTATTGTAAAGTGAAAATAAATTACTACTTCTTCAGAACATTTGGACAGTACAGAAAGCATTCTATCCGTTGTGATATAAATACACACATAAATTATTATACTGGAAAGTATATAATGCATACAGAAAGACAGACACTCGACATGGTTATTTAAAGAATATTAGTAACTTTTTACTTTCCGTAAGACCTTTGGTAGTTCTGATTGGGAAAAATGAATTTTTAAAATTACCCATTTTAAAATGCAGACTTAAAAATGAACTTTTAAAAAGTATCTAAATAACACAAAATTCTGAGCAGCAGCATGAAGTTCTTTTTATATACAAAAGATAATTACTGTTTTGACGGCAAGTGAAATTATATTATTATAAGATTTTCTTGCTATAAATAGTTATCTATTCCAATTCATAACATTTATGAAAAATAATCATCACGAAGAATTGTTAGAATATATCTGTGCAACTGTAACGATATTAAAATGTACAATTTATGTTTAAAGCTCCACAATTTTAAAATTATATTATTTTAAAATAGTTTAATGAATAACACAATTCAAAGTTACTGCTCTATTCATATCATAGATTACTTTCAGCTATATTTTCTATCAGAAAATAGCATTAAAAAAATCAAACTGTTCTGTGAAAACTCCACGGCATAAGTGGCCTGAGTATGCTTTAACCAATTTTTTAAGTGGTTATATAACATACATGTGTAATATTGATGTAGTAGTAAAATGCTTAAACAAAATATAGACAGAAACATACAAGTAGTATGTTTGTGCAGTATGATTTCAATTTCACTTCTTTTTTTCGCCTTTATTCAGATATTCAACTAAAAAGAGCGACAATAATTTGAAGAAATGTCTCAACACAGGTTTTAATACACCATGCTGGCAGAAGTATTCTACTGGCAAGCAAAATATTTATCACAGAGATATTAGTACAGGAGTTTTGTTTAATTTCACATTTTAATGTCTCTACCTGACCCTCTCAGAGTTCAAGAAAAGGAAGATTAGTGATAATGCTTTCAAATTTAATTACTCTATTACATGCACTGTAATTATTAGTGCAAAATGTTACATTAATGAATATAAAAGTTAGCAGTAAATTACCTCGTAGTTATTATCAATTTCCCAAGCTACTGCTCCTTAAGATAACCCTCTCCCTATGGTCCTTCCGGTAATTTTTCTTTGCCTGATAAACATGATGATTAAACAGCACACAGTGGAAACCTTTGATACTTTTTAAATTAAATCCATGCCGAGCCTAAGGGCTAGGTCTGATTTCAACTAAATATGTCAGTTAATCAGATAAAAAATTATCAGTAGCCCAAAGAAACAGCAGCCTTAGGCTTCATCAGTGCCAGAGAAAACTGAACAAAATAAGACACACAGACAATATCACGTTATGAGTAAAGGTTACTGCTAAGCATATAACTGCACAGAACTATTCACCACCTTAATAAGAAGTGAATAAAGAAATACTGCATTCAAAGAGCTAAACTACTATATATGCCTGCCTACGTGCTTTAAAAGAAAATGTGAACACTCCAATTTAGAGAAAATGCAGAATATTCCCCCAAAATCCAAAGAATGGTTAAACTATCTTTATTTTTTAACATTTGCTTCACAGCTTTACCACAATAGAGTTCATTTTATGACAAAGATAAAAAATAGATTATCTCTACATATTATTCTCTTTGCAGTTAATATTCTACTCGATGCTTATGTTAGAAACACAGAACTGTTACATATGCTTAATCAATTGTGTCTGAATAAAGATTAAGTCATTTACAAAACTACCAATTAAAACGCAACATATTTGCAGATATGTGATTAATAATATTATTGTTTTAGTAACTTTAGTAACAGGACTTCTAAGCTTCTTAGCAACTGAGTAGAAAAATCTTAAATATGGGGTTTTCATCATAATTTATGAAGTGTTCTAAGATCACTGATTACACTGTTTTCAAATACAGAACGTGATTTTGCAAGCTTTGATGTGTCACAAGCATCTGCAAGAAATCGAAGACAGTATGGCACAGTCTCTGAGACATACATATAATAAGAAGTGATTGTGAGAAGTCCACTGTCTGCTAAGCCTCAAAATAGGCCTCTACATCCCTAAAGGGGAGCAGAAAATCAATTAAAAACCTATTAATTAATCTATTCCTTTGTGCCCAGGTATTGCTGGTCTCATGATGCTCACAATTACATTGTTTTGAAAACTGAAGGTCAAGGTCCGTAACTGAATTTCCTCCCTCAGCAGAAAGTTCCCCTGGCATTCAGAAGACAGGCAGTAGAAATCCCAAGGAAAATGGGGTGCCATATTCAGCAAACAGTAAGTTTAATATTTCCACTGAATGGAGTTTTCATAAATAGCCACATTGTTCGACTGAGAGAGCAGTAATGAACCACCAGGGGCAAGTGAGAAAAGTAGTTTCTTAAATCAACTTTGTCACTTAAAAAAAGTGAGAAAATATAACATCAAACTATATAATCAGTTTAATCCAATTATGTTCAACAGTTAGATCACTTGAGAGAGAAAAGTAATTAGCACCCTTAGAGCAGAAAAAGCATAAGCAAGAGACAAACTGTTAGCTTCCATGAGCATAGAGAGAAAAGAATTTCTATTACCAGTTTAACAGGACAAGGATCAGCAGGAAAAACATAAATAAATAAATGAAGGTTTTTATCAAGGTCATGATTTTAACGTCTTGTAGAACTACAAAATCTAGTCCCTAGACTGACTTTCTTTTTAAAGGACCAGGTAAGCTCTCTCTTGAAATCCAGGCTGAGAGATCAAAAAGGAAACAGTTGCTTTCTGAAAAAAATGTTCTGTTGCTACAGCTACAATGACAACAGCAATTCTATTACCACATTATATAGATGTCATCATTAGAGGTCTGGAATAGAAATTACACAATGCAGGAGTGTAAAAGCCAACTAAACAGCTACAGCCACTTCCTAAATCATATCCTAAATCAGACTGCTGACCTAAAACTCTCAAATTTCCATGCCTTGCAACTCTTATCTGCAGGAACGATCATGCAGAAGACTTACGAAACTGAGAATACACTTGAGAACATAACTGAATGCATCTATTTCCTGATATACTCCAAAAAATCCGGAAGCTTTGCTAACTATCACCAGAATAACCTGTTAGCCATTATGCAAGAGAAATGACACAAACACCTTTTCATGAAGAAAACAGCACAACCAAACAACTCTTAACTGACCTATTTGTCTCCTCCAAAAAGTTTACAATTTAATCCCTCAAACTTGACAAAACACTTACACAATGGAACTTAGATATCTCGCTGACTCCAGCTCCAATTTCTTCCACCTCAAAACAGTCATCCTAACAAATACCTCCAATATGTCAACCTTAAGAAAATCAACCAGATGAGTTATCCCACAGCAAAGAAAACCTCACCTTAGACTGCTAGACTGTTTGCTTAAAAAAAGTACCAAAGATGAAATACCCGAGTTCTGCCCAGCTTTCCCTGAAAGAAAAAAAAAGGCTGCAGCATCTCCAAGACAAAGAATGAGCTGCAGTGTTCTCACCCTGGAAAGACAGCATCAGAAAAGCTGACAGAGAACATTCTGACACCACATATGACAAGAAGCAAAACCAGACACCACATTTTTTTCGTTTCAGAACTCGAGAACACCACCAGCTCACGTCGCCTTGTAAAAATTACCATCAAGTACCATCAACTTGACCTAAAATAAAAGACTGCAAATAATGGACTCCCTCACTGATTTCCACAACAAAATTAGCAGTTATCACCCCTTTATCAAGCTATCATTTGGCTTGACTTCAGCAAGATTTTTGACACTGTCTCCCATAATATTCTTGGAAAAATATTCTATCCAGTTGGGTAAAAAAACTGGCTGGATAATCAGAACTGAGAGGGTAGCAGCAGGTCGCACTCTACCTGGACTGGCCTACTGCTAGGGCATATGTTCGGATCTGTCTAGTTTAATGTCTTTATCCAAGAGGAGGTGATAGTGTGCACACTCATTAATTTGGGAGAAACAGCCAATATGCTCAAAGGTCTCTGCCCTTGAGACCAACCTACACAGACTGAGAAAGTAGGCTAAATGGGAATCTTGTGAAATTCAAGAAGGACAAATGAAAAGCCCGGATGTAATCTGGAAAGGAAGAATCCAGCTTTAGGCAGGAGTCTGGACTAGATGACCTCCTCAGATCCCTGTCAACCTTTTTTTCATTTCCCTTCCTCCAGATTCCTGATTCTAATTTTTTTATGTCAATGATACATGAGCACTGCTGAAGTGCTTAATACTACTGACAAAAAGTTATGATCACAATGTCCCTTTTCTGAAAAAAAAAAATTGTTTTGAATTACTACTTCAGCAAGATGACAAGCAAAATTAATATTCGTTTTATTCTGATGAGCTTCCTACATCTTTTAATAACAGTTTTTTTAAATAGGTTTTAATAAGCACAGAGACATCTCAGCAGATACCAAACTGATTAGTCTGTGTGTTCAAAAATCTCTGCTTCCATACTAATTTTTTATACACAGAAGAAGGGATTGTTAGTCCTAAGGTCCACCTACTTCACCCATCCGTATCAGCTGATTTAAGACCTGTTTTATCTTTCTATGACCTTAGACTACTAGGGCTACAAGGGGAAGGCTTTATAAAGTATTCAGTACTGAAAGAATTCTTGCCCAGAAAGCAGCAAGAAGCAAACAGAATTTCCATTTGGGAAAGGTGTTGGCAAAATGAATTGAAAGTAAAGAGGTTAAGAGAAAAAAACTGCACGGAAATTTTGAAAATTAAGAGTAGAAACTCACTTCACTAAGGTAAGAAATAATGGAGATCTACAAGTAACAGCTTGACAAATATTAGTAAGTGGATTTTGTTGATGATGCACAGAAAAAAAACAAAGAACAGTATAATTAATTTGGGAAAAAATTCTCAAGAGCTGAATTCTAGTATAAGAAATGTCAGGAGGACAGATCAAATTACTTATAGCACAATACACAAAAAACCGGAGAGAATCTAGAAGTACCTTTCCATTAAATCTAAAGTGAGACTGGTAGCAGAGCATTCAGAAGGAAACCGATCTGGCGACCTAACAAACCCAAGAAGGACAAAGACAGACCCATCACCAATCACATACTGCTATAGACACAAGAGTAAAAATAACACTGGACAAGACACAGAAAGAGGGAGACAGAGAGAGAAGCAAAAGCTTTGAGACAAACATGAATGGAAATTAAAGCGAAAGATGGGAAATAAGCAAAGGAGATTAAAAAAAAAAAGAACAAAAACAAATATGATACCCAACAAAGCACAAAGATCTTTAGGAATGAGATCACTACTTTCAGTGACTCAAGTGATCCATTACCTCAAGACCAAAAGCAGTCCCTCCAAAAAATGGAGATTTACTTTTATAAGTACTTCCTGCTAGACAAGATACTCTCTCTTCCCTACAGTTTCCATAGTGAATCCACAAGCACAGCTTCCACAATATTTTCAGTTACTTTATTGACTTCAGCACGTGAAAAACATTAAGTTGTGAAGTCTTGGATACTGATGTCCTGTATTTGTCCATTCTACAAGCTTCTTAAAAAACAGCTCTTCTAAAATGTTCAGCCATGACTTGGAAGAATTTCATAAACTACCTCCTCAAAGAGATTTATTTACTGACCTACTTGCCGAAGCTGCCAACAAAGCTGCCTACCAGAGTTGAACAGTTTGTGATGAGAAATACTATTCATTAATAACTATACTGATACAATTTACACAAGGAACAGCACCTTCATTTATGAAAAAAACATCTTTTGTTTGCAAAATTATGAAACTACGGTAAGTTAAAAAAATCTCAAAATATTTTCTTTAAATTTTACTCATATTCTTGTTAAAACTGAGCTGAAATGTGAAGTCACATAAGATATGTGATTTGATTTCTGCTTCTCCAATTAGTTGATCCTACTTTAACATGACCTAGGGTAAGCATACGAAATCTTCCTGAATTAATTATTGAGCTTCAGACACTCAGAACCATCCCTTTAAGAGGGCTAGGAGAAAAACAGCTACCACCTTCTTGATCTTTTTTTAAACAAGACAGTAGGAATGCCAGAAATGAAACTCAATTTGAAAAAAAAATGCTGTTGATAAGGTTCTATAGACTAGCTATGAATCACAGAGTCTTGCAGATCACTTCGTATCAGTGGAGGACAGGAAATTCCCAGACTAGAGAATTCAACGCATATATAATATCTCATGGCTCAACCTCTTAGGAGAAAATAATTCAAAGTGGAGAGGAATGAATTTAATGTGGATCCACATTAGATCCCTGTGCAAACATTCTCATTAAGAACTGCAGCAGTCTTAAATGGATTGAGCTTAACTCACTTTAAATTAATTTTGAATAATAGTGTATATATATGAGAGGATAATACTGCTTAACTAATCCACTTCAAAAGCTAATTTGGATTCACTTTTATGAATGCCCTGTACATGGCACAGACAGACACAACATTGCTTTTAATCATAATGAAAACATAACTTCTGAAGTTTTACAAATGCATTAATATTGGATACACATATACACAAACAGACAGAAACTATTGAGTAGAAGGGAACATTCATCAGCTCTTGGTCACAGCTTTCAGTGTCTAATGGTAAACTCATAACCACATTTAATTAGAATATAGCCCTCTTGCTACCAGATGCTCCAAAGATTGAGTGAGACTGTGCAGGGGTGCATTTGTATGCACATGAGCATGTGCACATACCACTGTCAATAAGAAGGGAGAGAGAGCAAAATAAAATTCTCAAAGTCTCATATCAGATAGAAGAATACTGAAATATTGCACTTAGAAAGCACTAAAATTGTGTTATAAATGGTAGTGATATAAACCCAGAAAAATCTTCCACAATAGGCAACTCATCACACGATAACTACAATTTTATTTATATACTGTAAATGCAGCTAAACTGAAAAATCAAAGTGAACAATCAGTCTAAGCAATTACATATCACTCATTAAATATTTTTAATGTTATTTCCTGTATTAACCATTTTCATAGATGAGAAATAAGTAGTTTTACATACAAAGAGCTTTTTAAGTAGCTATCATAACACTTTCTAGAAACTATTTAATTTAGTTTTACTTTTAGATTCATATTTTCCAATGGAAAAATATACATAGTAAAAATAACACATTTATTCTAATTTAGTATAGTTAGATATAGCTACCACAAAAAAACTACAAAACAAAATCCAAATTCATACTGACTTGCTAGATATTGAAAAGATTAACTAAGGACCTTTCCATAGAACAGAAAAGGTTTTGTTTTGTTTATATAAATCAACCAAATGCACAAGAGGTCTATGTGCCATCAACAGAAGCAGCAAAGTCTTTGTCAGCGAGACGACAGTCTGTAGCTGAACAAAAAATACATTTGTGTAGTGATTTGGTTTCACATAAATGTCTGCTTCACCTTTGGGACTTTCAACTTTAAATGCTCAGATAATTAAAGAACAAGCTTGCCTGCAGACACTTCTTTCAGGAAATCTTATTTATAAAATGTCCTGAACAAAGATTGATTGCTTAATTTGATAACCAAATTTAGCATGAACAGGCAACTCCAGATTGAATAAAAGACATTATACTGTAATGACAAGATGCCAGTGAACACCTACAAAACAGTTAAGTAACCATGTGTGCTTCTGTTCTCATGTTACATTGAAAATAAGTGTTTGTGATTACAAATGCAACTATTCTGCAATCAACAGCAACTGTTCAACAAGCTGTATCATACATGAAAGGCACAGATCGCATTTATAAACACTTCTCACACATTTATCCAATAGTAGTAGTTAACCACTGTGATTTAATTTAAAAAAAAAAAACAGGTTAAGATTGGAGCTTCTATGATTACGCACGATTTCTTCAAAATAAATGAAGAAAAAAGACCATCTTACGAAAGCATCAACTGGCCTATATTATTATGTTCCGGATACATGCCTTATTGAAGACAAACCTCTTGTTAAATCAAGAGAGGAGAGGTAAAAGAACATTAATTTGCATGCTTCTAGTAATAAGAAGAATCATGACTTGAAAAAAGCAACTCTTAGTTCACTTGCACCAAACTCTGGCCAAGCGAGAATTTCACTCCTTCATTTATTCGTTTAATAGCAACATCAACAAACTATAAGATAGCCAAAATCCAGTCTTCATAACTTAAAGTCTTGACTATATACATAAGCTTTTTTTTTTCCTGCTCTACATTAGTTTTCAACTACATAGTCTATACATGGACTATATTGATGGTAATGGCAATCTACTTCTCCCTGATGAAAAACAAGACACTGGGATGCAGCATAGCACCTGCAGAACAGACTACGAACTGCCTCCACAGCTTGCTGTGGTTCGCTGAGGTTCTTCCCCATGAGCTGGGCTGGACAGTTCAACTCATGAACAGAATTCCACCAAGTGAAGCCATGCTAGGAAAATGCCACATGAGAAGTAATTGTCCAGCCTTGTTTACCTTTTCTGTAAGAGTAATGCCAAAGCAATGTCAGGTAGATGATTCTTGAGCCATTTTTTCTAATTTCTCCTTAGCCATCTGTCCATATAGCTATCAATTTGGATAGCTATATATTTATTTTGATTGACACCTTTCAATAAATGATGGCTAGAGTGTGATACCTTCTCCATGTTACTGGAAAGCAGTTTGAAAGAGTATGTGGAAAAGAAAATTTTGAAAAATCTTCCACTAGAAAAGATCAGAAAGGTGGGATTCCTTGTGGTGAGGGGGAAATCAGACCTTGGCCTTAGAATTTCAATACGTTGAAAAGGGCAATGCTGTCACAGGCACTGTGTTCCACAAGGGAAATAAATCAACTAACTCTAAACAAAAGCAGTATATTCCTTTTCCTTTATATTCTGATTACATCTGCAAAATTAGAGAAAAACCCCACTGTGCTCCAAAAATATCCCCATGAAAACAAGTTGCAAACAAACAAATTTAAAATTGCTAGAAACATGAAATACACATGACCTCCATAAGACTGCAGATCCTGCTTGTTGGCTTGGGTTATAGATGATGTCAGACTAGATCCTTCCTGACCATAAACAACTGCAGATTGCAGAATATTTCTAAAAGACAGTTAGAAAAATATCTTAATATTCTTCAAAATTTCTCAGGCAACTACATGGCTAGATGCTAACGAGAAAGACATTATATGATTCTTTCTGCAGTAAAACTTTGTAATGTGAACTGTAACTGTGTGGTTGAACATCTCATCAGGAAAAAATTATGAAAACATGGCTTCAGTATCTCTGAGACAAAATAAAAGAATGTCAGGTTCAGTCTTTCCTAAATAGGTATCAAAAATTATGCAATGACAGATCCAGATACTAAGTTGTTATAGTTAGATCATAATACACATAAGTACTAATACTTAGCATTGTATAAAGAACATAGATGCTGCTCGTGTATGACTCATTAAAAAACGATGCAAAAATTCACTTTCTGAGATTGAAGAAGCTACTTCAAATAAAAAAAATAAGTGACTGACTTCCTTCAGCAAACTAATGAGGCAAGTGTTCCACCACATAACACAGCTTCACCTGACCCAAACCTACAGTGCTCAGTATAACATTCAGCTCAAACTGAGTATCCAAATTAAAATCTCGTATCACTGATGGAAAATATTTTTCATGCAAGATGTATCATCCACATAGCTCCTGCAGTTCTTAAAGTCCTCAAAAGCCTGTATGTTCAACCCTCACTTTAAGATTTACCCCCACTATAATATTTATTCAGTCTCTTTCACAGCTGCCACCATCTTGGGAGCAGCAGATACAGAATTAGAAGAATTAGCATCAAGCTTTTACTGCAAAATGCCATCCCATAATTCACTAATATTACTCCAAATGCTGCTTAGTGAAGTACTTATCAGAGTCAGAAATACAACTACAGCCAAACTGTATTCAGCCACAGGTCAGTGAAAGAATTTTCAGCCAGTGCAGAATAGCCCAAATCTCTAACTACCAACAAACCAATAAAAGAACACTTTCTTTTTCATATAAGTGAGTCTGATTAATCATATGCTGTGGTGAATCACTGACCCCTAGACCAAAAAAAGCATTTTGTTGTAGAATTAAGGATTCCGATATTATTATTAGAAGAGATACTATTTGCCCATGAAGCATGTAAAGCATACAGAGTAAATTACTGTTTCATTTCCTAACTTTAAGGAATTTTACTGCTACCACATTTGATGATCAAAGTCTTCCACAGACCTTGTTGACCACAAGTACTTTCAGATTTTTTTTTTCTCCTCAATGAGTTTCTGTCTTCTAAATCCTCTCTAACAGAAAGGACAGTCTGATGAAAGGCAATAAATCTCATTATTACATCTAAAACCAAGATATAAGATCCTGAATTGTCTTCATCAAACCACTGACACCACAGAAATAACTGCATTGAATTTGTGGGAAAAATTAGAAGGGCACTCAAAGGTTCCACAAATTTTGGCAGTAATAATCTCTAATGCAGTGTAATCACCAGAGAATAAAATGAGCTGGTATATTCACAATACAAACACAAGTAGCAGCTCAGTGGTAGAGTCTATAACGTCAGGAAAAAAAATGATGCTAAGAAGAGCTTGATGAGCAGGAAGAATCAGTTCAGTCATATTCACCAAAATGTTCCACAGTTTAAGCTTACAGTCAGGCTTTTACAACACAGGACTATGAAAGACCATATGACTGGAATAAAGGAGGAATAACCACAGCATGGGTGTTTAAACTCTACTTCAATAATGTAATCTTGTTCTTTTGTATTAGTTTTTCAATTCATTGATTAAACGCTTTAGCTGCTTTGGTTACATTTTCAGACCAGCTCTTTTGATGCTAAGGGACACCATTATTTTTTCCTTTTCTTTCTAATTATTTTTTTTACATAACAACAAGTTAAAACTAACAGAGACAAGAATAGCTGACTTTTGTCCCTTAAAGGGGATATAGTTATGCAAAGGAATACATTTAAAACACAAAAATGAAATGAACCAGAATTTGAAAAAAGTATACTTAATGAGTCCATTCTGGAAGAAATATATTTTGCATTCATGAAATAATACAACTAAGGTTTAAGAAAACAAATTTGCATTTGAAACCTTAAAATGTAGAAAGATCAGTGACATTTTATGTACAAAAAATAACTTGCGTTCTAATACTAAAACTCAAAAAGGATTTTATTTAAGTGTTCCTGAACTTATGCTGGCAAATACTGAAGCCCTTTATTTCTGGTGAATAAATAGTTGTTCTTTTTTTTTGGCAAGTAAATTTTGGGCATGTAAAGCACACAGGAAAAAATTCCATATTTCATTTTGTTGTCCTCTTATCCCATTCTACAGGATAAGACTCAGAATCATAGGAAAAAAACATGTCTTACATGAAAACAAGCTATTTTGTCTATTTGTTCTTCCCCTTTATTTCCTTGTAAAGAACATAGCTTTCTGAGGGCAAATAAATTTAAAAGATTTCTATTTTCCTAAAAGTAACTCTGTTATACACTATATACATTATATACTCTGTTATATAATGTAATATTTTTAAAGTAATATATCCTGCTTATTTTAATCCATTCTAAATCACGTAAGAATTTCAGAGAATATGAAACAATTTTAGTGTTACTAACAAGTATGAGAAGTAGATGAGTATGTTTATGTACATTTAAGTAACTTATTCTCCTGTATACTACAGTTAAGAATAACATTTTTCAAACTTCATTCTTACAAAGTCCTATTTAATGTGTATTTATACACCCATACACATGCAGGTATGCACGCACTGTAACATCACTACTGAAATCCAGTTACTTTAGAAGTTAAAAAAAAAAAAAAAAAAAAAGTTAAAAGTATGGCAATTCATAACACACTAAGGAGAAAATCATTAAAGCTTTTTTTATGCTTTCTAATGACCTTAACATCAAAGAATAGTACAAAAATTCTACTTCTTAAAGAACATTTCTTCATAATACTAAACATCCAGAACTTAGATTAGCTTTAGAACTACTAAAAGAATTCATAAATTATAAGCATACCCACCAAAACTTAACTATCAGACTTAGCATCACAGCATCTAGCCTTGAAGAAACAGTATCTGAGGCATACTAGGTAATAGCATACTAGAGGAAAATACTGCATTTTACAAGAGGAAATGAACTTCCATTTAGAACTGACTGACATTTATTCAATGCAATATTTTAACAAGACATTACATGTATTTTTCCTATGACTAAATTTGCAAAGACCTATGCAAACACGGTCAAAAGTGTTCCTTACTGCTTGCCTGAAATGTTAATCATGTTCACATTGTACATACCCCAGTTATTTTGACATACTTAAGTAAACAACGTGACATGATACATAGTTATGAAAAACAGAGTTTTAATCTGTTTAAAACAAAGCTGAAATTTCATCAGTGAATAAAATGTCTGAAAATTCTTAACTCAGAATTTCACTGAGTCATGTCATCTGATAAAGTGGAAAAATATTGATTTTTATAATTAATGTACAATGTGCAGATTCAAAATATTTGCAGTCAACTATTTTTGAATTGTCACAAAAATAACCACTAAAATCAATGCCAAGTAATTCTGACTGATACATTTAAAATTTTTCACTGTTCATGGGCAATTTACCAAAAATAACAAAAATAATCTTGTTGCTTGCACTTCCTTCACAGTTATAGACAATTTTTGATTCAAAACTATATCTCTTCTCAAAGCGTTAAATTCTTGATGCTTAATATAAAACATGATGTATTTTATGGAAGGACATTAGTGCAGTGGCATGAGTTATTGGAATGCACATTTATCAGATAACAAACATATCAGGAGAAAGGAGTGCTTGGGGATATAAGATTTACTTGAACTCATTTAGTATTCCTCTGATGGGAAACTGTAGCCCACTATGGACAAATAATAATCAGCTGGCAGGAAAGCTACACAATTTTCCTCTGAAAAAAAATTAGGAGCATATATTTATACACATAAGAATGATAAAACATTATATTCAAATTTGAGGATGATTTTCTCCAAAGGTTATTTGACAAATTCCATCCTTCTTGCCATTCAAAGAGTTTTGAGAAATGCAAGCCTAAACCTAATTTATATTCAATTTTGTTTGTATAATACAATGGAATATGGCAGCGAGGGCCTACTTTAATAATAATAGTAAAACTTCCCTGATTTCAATAGGATTACTCTTAACTCATGGAGATGCACAACAGAGTCAAAGCCAAAATATTCACAATGTACTGATGTGTTACTGTCAAGGAAAGCAGTCTCTTCTATATGCATACAACTATTTCATGTTTTCTGCATAAAGCAATGTCACTTATTCTCCTACCTGCATATCTGTTAGCTTGTTTCTAACTAGGATCATAATATGTAATGATTCCTTTAGAAAATCATGTACATGATGTTTTCAAATTACTAAATGTGTTTGCTAGACATTAAAATACCATTATTCCTATGAGCAGGAATAACAGTAATTAATCTAATTTAATTTTCCTCTTCATATACTTAACAAATTTGTACAAGCAATTTTTGTTTAAATTTACATTAAACACAGAACTTCTATTTTCAAATGCACTCTACCAACGGCATTGCAACTTCGTATTATGCTCTGCATCAGTCTCAAAACATGATCTCCTCAACATCCCCAACAGAGCCATCACCTCTCTTAATAACAGGGATGAAGGAGAAGCTCAAATGAGATATGCGGTGTTGTCACTTTCTATCCCAAGACTTTTGCTTGAGATGCATTTTTATTTTTGATACTTTTTGGCACGTTGTGATACATTTTACTTCTACATTGCAAAACTGGTGATCACGTGGTATCTTATGTGGTAATTAAGATAGTTAATACAGCCACAAAAGTCTTCTTCCTGACTTTTCACAGAGATTCTTCAAGTCTCAGTAATCTAAGCTGGAGTTTTATTTTTTGTTTACTACCCCACAAATAAATCTGTGATGCATCTCCCACATGTCTGCTGCTTCTAGCAGCTTTCGCAGGTAGCTACAGAATGAAATCAAAGCACTGGACAGATTTAACTTTAATCAGAAAAAGCTGATCAAAAGTGAAATTTCTAAAAATAATCTCCCTCGAAAGCCATGAGCTATTAAGGAAACAACGGGAAAAGAGAGTTTAAATACGCCACATACCAACTAAGTAAAATCTTGACATGCTCCTCTATCCCACGCAATAGGTACTGCAGGCCTTCCACTTGCATATCATCACATCACTCGATGTGTACTCGATGAACAATTCTTTTCAGAAATTATACACCTTCTGACAAAGTCAGGACAGATCAAGATAAAATAGTCCAGGAAAACACATAGCAAGTATCCTTTCCACATGGGGCTGGTAGAAGCAGGGTACAAGACAGGCTCATTTTTTCAGTTACAAGGCACAGTTCGGCGGGGAGAGGGGGGGAGTCAGCTGCTCTAAATGACTCATTGATTAGCCTCACAATTAGCGTTCACAAAACACAGCAAACAAAAGTTGACTCAATTATCAAATTTAGAATCACTCCCTGTCATCTGCTTTTGGATCAAGATGGTTATCTGACTCATAATATAGTACAGGATCTCTGGAGGTCAAGAACTTATTTCGCATTAAAGATTTTTTTGCCTTTCTGCTCTAACATGATGATGACACCAGTCTATCTTTCAATGTGCTTTTTGGAACATTTTAGTACACCATCTGTACTCCCACATGTGGAAATAAACATTTTCTTTTTCCTTTCCTTAATCTGACTTAAGTTTACTGCTGCAAAATGGCTAAAAAAGTTGTTTGCATTTCTCAAATAAACTACCGCACAGCACTTTTTTGCTGCTTTAAAATTATTTTTTTTTCAAAATCTGATTAAAATAAAAAAGGATAAATGCAAAAGAGCAATGGCTGTGAATTTGTAACTTCACTATGTCTTTTAACGTTTGGTGTTTAAATTAAATAAACACACCTTTTTCTAAGCCATATAGCTTAATGCATTTAACGTTAACCTCCGCGAAGAGCCTGGCTCTATGTTCTCTATATTCGCTGATCAGGTCGCCGTAGAGAGCAATGAAGTCCCTCCCTCAGTTTCCTCTTCTCAAGGCTGAACAGCCTCACCTCTCTCCTTGCCTCGGAGTCGTATGCTCCAGCTCCTTGGTCATACTGGTGGCTCTCCACTGGACTCGCTGCAGTGCGTCAGTCACCTTTATTGCACTGGAGAGCCAAAAACTGGACACACTACTCCAGGCACAGTCTCACAAGTGCTGAGTAGAGGGGAAGGATCACTTCCCCAGACCAATTAGCTACACTCTTGTTAATACAGCCAACGCCTTACTGAGTTGGCCTTCTTTGCTGTAAGTCTCCTCTTACATGAAGACTGCATCACTGCATTGAAATTGTGTAAGACTACCTCAGGTTTTTAATCCGTAACTGTAAATGGACTCTGAGGTATTACATCACAATCTCATAAAAGAGCTAACATAAATATTCTAAATTTCAAATAATTCCTTTGGTAACATATTTTAGATTAACTCTCTCAAAAATGAGTCTGTGTCTGCACTGCCAGTCATCAGTTCTTCTGATCTTATCATCCTTTCTCCTTGAAGGAGAGCGGAAAGCAGAATTGTCAAGAATATTAAACCGGAAAAAAATAACCTCCTTTCTTGAACAGCATGTCTAAAAGAAAGACCTCTTTCTTTTATGACTCAGGACATAGACTTGGTGAACATGCCTTTACCGTTAATCTTCAAAAGAATTTTTGTTTCTTCTCCAGAATCAGTAGGCTTTGGATCACTGTGCCCAAGTTATGAGAAAATTCCACTGAGTAAAAATGAATAAAGGCCCACAATTAATTATGTGAATTAAGTAATTCACAATTTTCAAATTCTTCTATAGCCTATGCTAACTTAAAACAATGATGATATATAGTCCTTAAAAAAAAAAAAAAAAAAAAAAAAAAGCTATTTTTTATGAAGTGGTATACATTTTCTGCTAATTTTCAATACAATAATCCTACTCAGATTTAAGCATTTATACAGTCCTTTTCTCTTGATGCTTACTACTCCAAAACTCTAATCTCTGGTCTGAACTTCACATAGTGAGAATTCATGGAGGATTCAAACATCTTGAGCAAAATAAAGAGAATTTTGCAGGTAACTGAGGAAAACACTGTTATTTTATGCTTATCTATGACATCATCAACTCCTGCTGAAAATATCACAACTTTCTACAGAGCTCAGATTCCAGTGAAGCACAAAATGCCACACTATGATTTTCAGGTTCGATTCTCTTACAAAGTGCCTTTGTTTAGATTATTTTTCCACCACTGTGTTTGAAAAAAGACAAGGTCATTTAACGTTACTAAAACGATAGAAATGATGCCAAGTCCTAAAAGAAACATTCCAAAACAATATAAAAATGCACTCTCTGACCGGCTTTAGACAGCTTACCTGAAGAATCAAATCTTCCTCTTCACTGGGCTGCTTAGCCACAAGAATCAAGATGACTTATTTATTTATCACAGGAGAAACAGGTATTTTTCTATATAATCTGTATTCCAACTATATATACTGAGCCCACGTCAGATGATTCATCTACTGCAGCCATCCAAAGTCACTAATGCTTTTGAAGTCAGCTATGTCTATCTTTGTTTAAATATGATAAATTTGGCTGAATGATAGCTTAATCAACAGTATGTTCTTAATGATTTCATATTCCCAATAATAATAAAAAAACTTTTGTCTTATAATCGAGCTCTAAATATTTAATTAATTGCAAAATAAATCTTTAATACAAATAGGGATGTAAAAATACATCCCAAAAATACATCCCGAAAAAAATACCACAATGTTTCCCCTTGAAAAAAGTATGTTAGATGTGTTGGAAGACTGCTACATTCGGTACAGCAGGTCCCTATAACCTCCATTTCATACCTTACGCTCAGAGTATACTTAAATAAAGGAAACTTCACACAGCAGAAGTAGACTGAAGTGAATTTCAATTCTGAGCACACAGTAACTTACACATAGTTCTTTGACATCAGTCATTCCAGCTACAAGTATGGACAAGCAGCTTGTGAACTTCTGTAATTTCTGAAAGAAGTCTGATAAAAGCTCCCAATCTGGTCCAAGCTTTGAAAAGTCCAATTGATAACTGCACTTGCATTAAGAGGTTTCAGCTTTTTTTTTTAATGAATAGACTAAAATTGCCCACAGTATCTGGAAGCTTAGTAAGTATACTGCTGTAAGCAACAATCGCAGGAAAGTACTCTATCTTTTTAATAACAAACAATTTTTATAGGTCTATATTTGGACAAGATGTGTTCCTGAATGTAAGAACAGATCTCTGTGTAGTCAGCAGTGATTAAACTGATGTGTATCCATTACCTAAAACACTGCAACACACGTCTGCCACATCATGAGATGAATTGAGACATTTCATTTCCTCAGAGTGCTCGTTCATTAATCTGATGCAAACAGATTCTCACTCTACAGAGAATGTGGTTGTGTAACTTCTCTGTAATGTTTATTCTCAATTCTTCAGCATATAGTTTCAGAAGGCTTGACTCATTAATGAGGCTACCGAAAAAGTGTCTCTACTGTTGCACCTTGTGACCAGCAGCAGCTATATTCTTGAAATTATTGCTCTGTTGGATTCTCTCTTTCAGATCTCTCAGCATCGCTTACTGGTATCTCTCTGCACAGGAATTCACTAGTACCAATGAAAAAAAGAATGGTAAGAGTAGATATATGAGCAAATTTGGTATCCAATTTTCATCACAGCTTCTTCCTTTTATCATTTTCTCAAAAGGTCAGTCTCCCAAACTGCCCATACTAGGAACCATCAAAACTAAGCCTTGTAACACGGTCATTACTTTATCAGGCTTCTAATTCAATTTTCAGTATTTTCTCAAAATATGTCTTACCAATGATATATTTGGATTGTTAATGTCCACAGGATCCCCACTCCAAGTTATCATTACTGGGTTCACTGTATAAAAGGTATTAACAGTCAGTTCTCAATTTTGCATTTCATATTGTACTATGAACTATTTTACAGTTGGTAATGTTGCTGCAACATGCCAGCATTTCACTTATTCTATGCCTTGTCTCCTTATAGAACACAGTTTATGCAACCCATATAATAAGCCATACATTTTAATTGGAAGATACAGGGTTATTTCCCACAAACAGACCCTCATTTTCTTTCCAGGACATTGCCTTTTAATCTCTAGGTTGTTTTGACTCACAAGTACTCTGGGAATACAAACCTCACTGGATGTTCTAGATCAAAGCAATCTGCTGACACCATCTAACTTCCTAATAAATAAAATAGAAGTAGACTAAGTAGTCTGAAAACTCCTAAACATAGCTTCAAAGCAATGGTTTAAGCCTGACTGCAAGACAGAGCTCAAACAGATGAAGAGTGCAATCAATTAACTATACATAGAGTAACAGGAAAAGACATCAATAAATATTTTTTAGAAAACAAAACAAGTTCTCTGTAAACATAAAAATTGCAGAGCTATAATAATTTGCTGTCCAACTGGGTATACCGTAGAGTTAATCATACTAATAATTCTGCAGTTACATCATAATTTCTAACAAACACTTAATTCACGTTATAACTAATCCGTGGAAGCCTTCGCAAAAATGTATGTGTAAATTTAAATTTAGCTTTATAATTAATCAGTAGAGAAGGAGTACCTCAGAAATAGCAGAACTCATCTATTTAGTCCTCTAGGCAGACAAAAGGGGCTGCTGAGACAACTGATTACAATCACATGTGGAAAAGGGATTCAAAGACTTCCCTTCTTGGGCTTGCCATTATTACCATTTTGCTGTCTTATGTAGGTACTTATGTGAGCAAGAAACAGAAACGTTGGTAACTGCTTCTTCAGATATATACACTTCATACACAATTCTAGATACTGGATTTATTTAAGTCAAAATGTAAAACACACTTGTACAGCTTAAAAAAGTATTTTTATTTTCTAGCTTTCATTAATTATGGTAGTAGGTTGACTAAAGACCACCGAACCATCACCTCTACCATAATGATGACAATAAATTACAACAAATAATAATCTACAATTGGATAATCAATAAACAGTAAGTTAAGAAACATTCAATATTTGCCAAGAAGTGCAAATGCAGTGGACCACCAAACTATTTAATCCAGTCCACTGCTTTTTCTGCTGGAGCCTTGCACAGGAAACTTTATCTTTCTCTGTCACACAGATCACATACATAGGACAAAAGGGTTGGGATGTAAGATACCAAAAAGCAAATACTGGTTGTCAAACCATACCTCTGTGGATAATCAACAGTAGGACTGAAAATGGTTCATGACCTAATCAGGATTCATAATAAAAATAATAAAAAAAAGATTTTACCTAAGCTGCTTTTCTTCCTTTCTTTTTTCTGAGATAAAATTACCAGTGACAGTGTTCACTCAGCAGCAGAGAATTCCTAATACCTCAAAATGAGTTCACTTTACCACTTAAAATCTTTTTTTGTTGTTGTTGTTGTTAATTTTCAATTCATGGAAGACAAACATTTAAGCTGTATCATAGATGTCTGCCAAAGGAGATAATGAAATATCAAACAGCATGGTATCAGACTTCAGTAAGATATTTCTTGTATGTGCCAAGTAAATCCATTCTCATTCCATACAACTCAGAATACAAAGTTAAATTCAGAATTATTCTTTCTACATTTGACAATAGAGGAAATAAAAATTATAGCATCATGCTAGCAATTATGTACTTCAGACTGTAGACAGCATTTCATTTCAACTTCTTAACATCATCTCCATTACATTATAAATTTTGTATTTACTTAGTGGTTCAGCTATCCTTTTTCTCTTTCACAAACTCAATATGAGATTACTACTCTGCAGGATAATATACAATTAGAGACAACTGTCTTATTAACCTAAAGAAAATAGGAAACTATTATAACATATAAAAAGGATCAAATAAATTTAAGCAGTCTTTCTTCATAGACTGTCAGTTAGGACAAGATATGGGTTCCCTGTACTGCAGTATGGAAGGAATAGATGACCTTTGCAGGATTGTTTGCATCAGAGGACAGTATTTTTAAAAAAATTTTCCAGCCTTTTTCATTCAAAAATAATTAACTTAGTCATAAAATCCCCATTCCATAAACATGATTTTTTAAAGACCATACAGAATTTCTACCTGAAATACACAGCAAAAGCAGCACCATGAAAATTTTTTTCTGTTAGCCTCGGCATACTTGTGGCCAAGAAAAGGTGGTATTTGTGAGCATCAAAACTGGAGTCTCTTCAGTTTGGATGTAAATTCTTAGATGTAACTTTGCCTGAATAATCTAGCCAGTAGCAATACCATATAATACTTTTTTTTTTCCCCACACTAAAATGCCGTACATTCTGAAATCTGTGGCAATATAGTAATAAACTTCCAGTATGTATTTCTTTTTGGAAGACAACAGTACCATCATGAAAGACAGAGGTTACTCATTACCACATAATATATCCCTGAAAAGTCTTCAAAGTAACACAGACCGTGGTATTGGAATCTAAAGTGAGTACAGGAACAGTTAGACGTTAAAGCAAACATTTAGACAATGTACGAGCGTAACTGGATTGATGAAAACAAATTAAAAAAGGGCTTTGTTTGCTTAGATTTCAATTTTATTTAAAATTGGAAGATCTTCATCCTACACTTTACATTGGAAACACCCTGGCTAAATTTAATGTTTTGTTCTTATTTAAGAACTTAATAAATACACAGGAAACTACACTGTGTACCTAATCCAGGCAAGCTGAAGGCCTGAACATGCAGTCAGTTCTGTATATAGCAGTTAAAAGTTCAGTGATGAAAGTAAACACAAAAGCCACATTAATACTTCTGCCACAGATGAAACAAAAGCAGAAGTCCTCAGTCTTTACATTTTTGTATTTTTTCTAGCCTCACACAGGAGCCATTTTAGCTATACTGACAGGTGTCACACCTGATAGATTTTGTAAATTACATCTTTAATGAAGTACATTGAAGAGTAAGTCTCTAAAAAGTACAAGACCTACAACGTACAAGAACTACACTGACCAAAAATCAACAGCTGTTTAAAAACGACATTTACCACAATGATGTAAGTACAAGAAAGAACATCTAACAACGCCAGAAAACAAAACTGTCCAAAACAGATACAAATTTTTTGTTTTCCTATATTTTCATTGAAAAATATCTATTTTGTGACAATATGAGAATGAAGTGCATTAAATACAGTTTGCAAGAAAGTAATTTTTCTATGTTCTAATTCACAATTATAGAAATATCACATTTTAAAACATACTTTTAAAATAATTTATAAAAGACTGAATAAAGACTCTAACACAGTGATGAAACCTCATTTCAATTTGACATACAACTGAAGGTTTACATCTGTACGTTATGAAAGCAAGTATCTGAGTAACTCATCTCATGCAAGCGGTCCAGCTGAAGTCAGTGTAACTACCTGGAGGCCTTGCTACAGTAATTGATCATGTCTTGACAGCCACCTGAGTCCATCTGTAATTTCAGGAAAGTCTGTAAAGGAAGTTATCTATTTTCAAATAGTGTAACCAGAAGGATGAGGCCCCAGCATGCAAAGTTACATATTTGATTCATGTTTGTCAGGCTGCAGCAGTTACCTAAGAATCAAAAGTTTCCTTCCATAATAGCCAACTCATTCAGCACTAACACAGAAAAAGCCCTCTGTTTTTACATAAAACTGTGGAACATTAACTATACTACCTCATATAGTTAGAATTATATTAATGGTAGGTTTAAAACTAGGTGGTTGCATACCATACAAAAGAATAACATACTTAATATTTTCCAAGATCTTCTGTTACATTATATTCATATTTACATTTAGAACTCAACATCAAAAATTGTTTCTTAAAAATATTGACAAGATGAACAAAGCTCTAAGTTCATTCCTATTATAAACTAGTTTGATATACACTAAAAACAAGAGTTTTGTGATTACAAAGGACTGATAAATCTGGTTGTGTTATGTTTTTGCAGACTGTGAGTTACATTACATTTTCAATTATAACATAAACTTATGGATACTAAAATATATATGTAAAAGAAGAAAAGTGTGTTAACAATAGTGTGGAATTACCTTACTAAAGACAAGTTAGCTTTTAAATGAATATAAGAATTTCTGATATAATTTTCCACTGAATTGATTTAAAGTTTTATTTAATCAAAACCACAAAAAAAGAAAATCAAATAATTTGTTAATAAACTACTGAGTATAATATGATTACTCAAATAACCTTTTATAAGGGCTGATAAAGAACTGTTCTTATGCTATATAGTGATTGTAGGAAAAAGATCCTTATGCTTAACAAAGCCACTCATCCTGCACAATGTGCAATGAATACCAGATCAGGTCTAGGAGAAAAAGCAAAAAACAAAACCCCCCAAACCCCACATTATTGTTTGTCAAATCCATTTTAAAACACAACTTTTTGTCAAAGGCTTTTAAAACCTCTTCTTGTATTTTCTGTCCTAAAGGGCCAATTGTGAAAGCTTGACTGCGAACCCCCCAGTCAGTCAATGTGCTAGCTGCCAGCGTGCCTAGGGGCACGGCACAAGCATCTGACCGGTGCCGCACCACGCTCGGCCGTAGGTATCTACTGCGTTCCGCACTGCAGGGCTCTGCACAACAGGCTGGAAAGACCTACACATAACTTCCGTCTTCCTCCTATCCTTCATGATGGCAACATAATTTAATCTCTCAACATCTTTTAGCTTTAATAAACCTAAAAGCTGCAGCATAGCATTCAACAAAAACTAGCAGCAGCTCCGTCATTCAATATTACTGATGTATCTTGCAAACGCATCTCCTAATGGTTTGAATATTAAAAATAACTGGTTCTAAATGCCAAAAGAATAACTTAACTAGTAACACTAGTATGTAGCTTTTTTCTTAAATAAAACTTCATGTCTTTTTGAAAGATACATTTCTATAGAAATCTGTTTATAAATTCAACTGTAAAGAATTGTATTTCCATTTTACTTTCTTTAGAATTTTGAATTCTTTTTCCTCCAAAAATGCACCACACCTCCTTGTCACCTCTAAATTTTGTACTCTGAGTATTACTAATACCCCATCTTTATCAAGACACATACAGATCGTCTTGTCTTTTGGAGGTTTCCAGTTTTTCTTGAACTCAGGATACTGTTTAGCAACAGGATTCAAGAGACATTCCTTAATCTTTTTTTTTAACTACCAGAACAAAACATCTTTTGAATCAAAATAAAAATCACTACATCATGTGTGTTAATACCATTCTCAGAAAAGTAATACCATATGACAAGAGAAGACGATCCCTTTAGGGAGAAATAGTGTTAAAGTGGATTATTCTTTTAGTATTGTAATGCAAAGGCATTCTACCTAGTCCCACATGAAAAATCAAAATATGCATTTAAATGGAATATTTAAAAATGAATAGGACAAAAAAATCCTGAAAACTGTAAAGAATAACTACAAATATATAAAGACAGATATCCACACAAACAGAAACATACATACACATATACACTCATTCAAACACATATAAAAAATTATATTTGCATAAATTAAATATATATATTTATCTGTTATAAATAGTTTGCAAGTCTTAAAAGATATATTTGTAGCTCTGGGAAATTCTTTATTTAAATGATAAATACACATTTTTTGCAAACATGAAGATGCCTCACATTCATACATCATGTTTTCGGACACTGTTTCAAATAACACGTACTACTTAGCTCTATGAATAAAGTTGGGAATATTCTTTTTCAATTTTCTGCACATTTTGTGCCAGACCATATTATAAACAGCTTTTACAAAGTGATGATGTTTCACTGACAGTGTTTTGTGTACTTCACATAAAATTAAATCTCAGACAAACCTTGAGAAAAAGAAAGCAGAAAGCTAAGAAATACAGCATGTTGCTCTTTTTGACCCTCAAATGATTATCAGTTATTTTAGAAGTTATGACAATTTTCTCAAGACCTTAAGGAGTCTGACACTACTGGTACAGTTCTTAACACTGTATTTATGTTTATATTACAATACAATAAAACAGCAGGAATAGTGTTCAAATGACTTGGCTATCTGTGCGCTATTGAAAATAACAGTATTATAGCAAAATAAATAAAAAAAATCAGACTTTGAATGTGCAGAATAATCACTGCCACCCATGCTGCACATGAATTATCAGATAATTTTTGGAAGATGTCATCAATTTCAGTGACTATTAGCTCTGTCTCTCTAATGGAATGTCTCTCTAATCAAATTTAAAACTAGTGTTGTGTAAATACTTGAAAAATCTTTGTGGAATCAGTACTATGATAATTATTTATTGTTATCAATTATTTATTGTCATCTAAGATGACTTCATCCTTAGAGCCAATATTTACTGTTCTTTAGCAGGTATGAATAAAAACCAGAATATAAACAACCACAAACACTTTCCTCTCTTTTCTTTCCCTGCAGAGTACTACCATAAACCACTGTAACTAAGGCACAGTAGTTAATTTACCTGAACATATTAGTAATATTATTATTCTTTAATAATGTGTGAATTCACCAATATATCTTCTTACCCTCTTCCTTAATTTATTGTTCAGGTAATCAACCTTGATCAGCACCTCTGAAATCTTTAAAAGCTATAATGGAAAACTCATTTAATGGAGAGGGAAAGGAAGAAAAAGTTCCTTGATACTCCGTAGCATTTAATTCTAGAAATGCAAGGTAAAATTATGTTAAACCTCTCAGGCAAATTTAAAAGCAACTACACATTATCATCTAACCTAAAACTTTCATATTCTTAACGTTAGAAAAAGGGAAGCTTATCAAGTTTGATAACAGTTAGTAACAGTTCAGAGGAAGGAACACTGTATAAATAAATAAGATGCACCAAACAACCAAATAACAAAATAAATCCACCTAGCAACAGGTGTTGTTAAAAAAAAAAAAAAAAAAAAAAAGTATTCAAATCTCTGTAGGTAAAAAATAAATAAATAAAATTACATTTTTTTATTCTAAAAAAAGTTTTCTGATAGAAAAGGTTTCTGACCCATGGCTTCTTCTAATCTGCCTAAGAGCTTTTGTGCAGGTGTCCTATTATAAAGATTAAATAGATGCTTAAGCAAATCCTTCAAAGACAGATGATACTGCAATTGTCCCTGATGCACAAGGAAATAAAATTCGAAGATTATTAGTAAGTATAACACTAGACATGAAAGAGTTAACACTCTGCTATGCAAAAACAAGAAAATAAAATACAAAAGTAGATATTATTCTAGTATAAGACTGTTCAGCAAACTAAGTCAAATTAAAAGTGATGGGGCCTACTGCTCCTAAATTTAACTGGGAGATTATGTATTTTACAACAAACACTGCAAATGTATATTTATGAAACAATTTCTTCCTAACATATATTTTTTCAAAGAAGGCTATTAATGATTTGTTTTGCATAAAGGTACTGGACTGAAATCATGACAGTAAAGGTAGAAATAATTTGTAATTTATGATGAGATTTTGAAATTCAATCTGAATTCTATTTTAGGTGAAACTCATGCAAATTTTAACTTAGGCAACCACTAATTGACAAAATTGAATACTTTTGTTTTTTTCTTTAATTTTCTGTATGATGTTGCCTTGTCTCCTGTTGCATAATAATAAAATAAAAAGGCATTTTAGGAAAAAGAATGTAAAAAACATATATGTACTCATTTCTAACAGTTACAATACTGTAAATGTTCATACCCTTAAATTTTTTTGTGATTATAAAAAAGGTGCTATCCACAGTCAAACAAATTTTTATTTACTTTTTTTTTAAAAAAAAAAAAAAAAAAAAAAAAAAAAGACCTGTAGATAACCCAGGTCAAATAGGGACCATTCAATAACACAACCTAATCAACTGAAATGGTAAAGGCCACAAAACCTCATTTGGTAATTTCTGTGTCAAGTTCAATAACTAAAATTCATATGGTACAACATTTCTATTCTGTTTTATGTGATAGCTGAGATCTTAATGCTGCTATCTGCCTATTTAAATGCAGTGGTTTTAAGACACCAAATTCCCAATATGGAAACTTTTTACTCTACTTAATTATTTCAGGAAATGTTCAGGAAAAGTTCCTAAGCAATGTCCTCTATCAAATTCAGACATATTCATCAAAACCACAGGTAACCAAAACAAAAATTCAAGTCTCATCAATCTCCAAGAAGGACTGTTTTCTTCTAAGAGGGTACCTTAATACGGCAGTGAATTCAGACCTTAGAAAACGATTTATCTTCATCTCCTCCCTTCACTGCCTGGTTTTATGCCACAAATGCAAACTGCTCTCCTCCGAGATGGACTGACCAGGCAACGCCTCCGGCTCCCAGCCCAGGAGCACCCTGAGCTCTGCTCAAACGGCAAGGGCAAGCCTAGCCGGGGTAACACCCCCGGCCTCCCGGGGAACCCCTGGCACTGCTCCTGTCGTGCTCGGAGAGGACAGAGCACTCTGACTCTTCCCGGAGTCTTGCTGTACACAGGAAGGAATCCTCTCTTCTCTTCAATTACTCTACCAGCAGACAGGTTCTGAGGTTAGGCTACATTTCATGCCTAATCCACTTCACTTCAAGTCTAATAATAAACACATACTCTCTATCATAGCTGGGGTTATGCAATCAGAGATGCTATCAGGTTATATAATGGCAAAGTTTTTAGTAAGAGATTGAAAACTGAGTGTGATGTAAACACTTAAGAATAAATATCTGCAAGGAGAAATTTGAAGTGTGCAACACAGTACTACACTTAAGGCACCACCTCTGCCAGGCTATTTCAACTGTTTCTAATCAACATTAAACGTTTCCTTAAAATGCAAGGCAGAAAAGATAAGACAATATAACAACTTTATGAATAAGCAGTTTCATTTTGTTTTATACGAGGCACAAGAACATGGAATAAAATCAATAGGCAGAAGAAGGTAGAATTACTATTACTACTATTTAGTAAGAGCAGTATAGTAGCACTTAGAGGCTGGGATTTTCCAACAGAACAGTTTTTCATTAAAAATGCCAATTCATTAAAGCTGAAATGTTTTATGAGAACATATTGGTTTTGGCAAGTTTCCAGACAACACAGAAGGACTTTTCTTCCTGGCTTCCTGTCAGTTCACCTAACAAGCCACAATGGAGTCTGGGTTAACATGGTCTGCAGCCCTGTATATAGCTTCTCCATGTGAACTGCAAACTTAAAAATGGACTTGCCCTACCTGCTTGGCCCCAACCTGACAACACGGTCCTGCCCTGCCCAATCTGCAGATGCCAGTCTGGCTCACTCCACTGCAAGGCAGGGTTGAAGCCTTTCAGCGACTCAGAGTGATCCCATTTAATTTTGGCCAGAAGGGCCTTAAGAACCAGTGTGACAGCAGAACATTCCTGCTTGCACGTGAACCATGATGTAATAGATGAAAGCCGCTGCAAGCCAGATATCCCTGGACTTTCGACAGCAGGATATCTAGCTTCAGTAAGCAGCAGAAAATGCCCATAGCTGCTCTCTCAGAAGAACCAGCTGTTCGAGATTCAGAAGACAGATAAGTTTCAATGTTTCTCATCTGTTTGTTTCACAAGAAATTTCAGTATCTAATTTTCCTCCAGATTCTCACCATAAACCTCTAGAAACATTTTCCATACAAAATGGAAATTCTGCCTTTCAGTCAGGTGATTGTAAGAGAGCTTCAAGATAAGGCCATAATAAGGTACATACTATAAAAATGTATATAAAGAATTACAAGCTTCATTAAGATTTTGCATTCAAAATAGTCAATGCATACAATATTTTCCATGAACATTCTAGGCAAATCTGGTCCAATTTTCATATTTTATACATGTATAATGATTCTGAAACTAAATACGATAATATCTCTTTTAGGAACAAGAAAAGTAAGAATCAGGCACTAAAACATCAGATTCACATGAAGTCTAACTCGCTTTAAATGCAGACAAAGCTGAAAGTGGCAAGCCTTCAGGAAACGCCAACATATGCAAGCAACACTGCCCCAACCTAGGCTGACAAGCATGTACCTTAGGGGACAATTAGAAGTTTATTTCTTTAAGGCAGAGAGAATTTGGGAAGCAAAAAGAAAGGGAGGCTTGAGGGTCTGCCTTAAGGAAGAAAAGGAAAATAAAGCTATTTAGAAGGACATTGGAAGAAAGAGAAAGAAGGCAGATGAGAAAATGCCAAAGAAATGGCAAAAGATAAAAACAGAAAATAATCAGCTCAGAAAAAAAAAAAGAGAAATAAATAGCAAAGTAAAAGGTTCTGAGTATTTTTGTAATAGAACAACGATAAAAAGTTACAGAAAAATCGCCTTCCTCTAAAGTTTAGTATTTTGTTAGAAAAAAGGAAATGATTAAACTGAAAAATCTCTTAATTTTATCATAAGATCTACAATAACTTGCTTTATTTATCAGTTGTCACAAATCTGAAATCTACCTTTCAATCCTGTGAAGTTCTGACATCTCATATTGTCAACAGGACTGTAGCCTCAGGTTGCTCTCAGAATGGCAGCCGTTATATCCCTTTAGCATTTGCAAGTAAGGCTTATTACAGTCAAGAAGAAAATTGCTTCCTATTGCTTCCACTTGGGCGGAAGTGAGGCTTTGCTTCTTTGAGGAAGAGGACATGCCCCTCGTGTGGGCCCATGAGTGTGCCAAAAAGCGTAAAAGAAGCATGGCGACTGAGAGAGCACGCTTGGCAGGGATTAGCAATGTTTTATAAAACAGGACAAGTACATAGCCTACTGGGGTGAGCCTGAAATTAAAGGCAAGTGAATGTTTAAAATTGGAGAGAGAAAGTTAGGAGATTAATTTTAGTGTAAAAATCAGAGGCAAACCTGGAGAACAAACAATATCAAGAAAAGCCATAGGCCAGAAAATACTGCAAAGAAAATCAGAAACACTACCAGAGAGATAACCATCAACTGAATTATCCTGAACCTACTGTAACATAATCTACTCCAAAGGCCAAAGAAGAAAGGGTGATGTAGAAGTAAATTGTTGAGCAAAGAAAGAGGAAAGATAAAGAGTATACCTTTCACCCTTTCCCCCAAATCGCAGTATCTTTCAAAGTACGCTTTTTATTCATCTCCACAAATCTTTATCACTGAATTCCAACATTTCTCCTTCCTGTTCCATTCCTAGCACCAACTTACCATGAGTAAAACATATTTTTTCTGAGAGGAAAAAAGAAATGGATGGAATGTTAAAATAACTTACACATTTGATTCTGTTCCTCTGTTCAATTCTATTCCTCTTTTTTTTTTATTTGATATAATACAAAATACTAACTTTAGACTTAAAATACAATTCAAACAACATCTTGTTGAAAGAAAGTATTCCTCTATATGATTCTTTAATATGATATTAATAGCAAGTATATAGTAAGATAAAACTGCCGAAGTGAGGTTATCAGTGTACCTTCTCTGTTTAAAGGCAATAATTTTTTTTCCCCTATGCAGGTTCCACATCTTTAAAAACCTTTATCAAAACTAGATTAACTTTTTTGTTTGTTTGTTTTCTGATATTAACTATAGGTAACTGCATCACAGAAAAAAGATTTTTTCCATATCTTCCTTCACCACCCCTCTTCACTCACTCCTAAACAGAAGAGAGATTAATATAGTATTTTCCAAGTTTAAGAACAAATTGACTCTCTAAACTAGGAAGATAATATTGCTTAAATCAGAATTTCCCTAACTCAGTTCGTAGCCTAAAGAAAGACATCTCAGAGATGCTTTATAATTGAAAGGGTTTAAGTATGAATTTTAGATACCAGTCTCTGAATCACGTGCCTCTTCTTTAGTCAAAGTGCTGTAATCATTTGCTGTTTTTCTTTTTTTTTTTTTTTTTTTTTTTATCATAGAAACTCAAGTTTCAAAGGACTGAGGCATCCAAGAACGCAAATTTGTACTTAAGACCCTTTTGCCCTGGTCTAACTGACCGTGGACAGCAGTTGTAATAAGATAGGATAGTTTTTTTTATTAAGAGAATATTTTGTTCACCAAGGAATCTACTAGTCAACATGTTGTTAGTAAGATACATTCATCCTATTTTGATAAATCCATTTCCTATGTTTTAAATGCACCTATTGGTAAGAATATAACACCCTCTGCATGGATTCACACTGAAACATACCAGTGAGTCACCAAAGACAGGAGCGAGTTCTACATTTCCCTGAAGAAATTAAGCATTAGGGATGACCATTGCCTAATACAGGCTCATTTGCATAATTAAGTGAAAACTGTTATTCTAATTAGACATGGACAGAGCATCTCCTAAACAAAGAGGAACAATAAAAGGTTTGGGGAAAAAATTAAATCTGGATGCATCCTCTGTGAGTCATATATTCAAAGGGGAGACTAACTGCAGAAGCTCACACCTTCCACCTGAAAGGAAGCAAGACCTAAGAAACTAATGATGAAATTCAAGGAATGTTCAACTAAGTGAAGCTCTAGTTTTAACGTTCTAAATAGGCTCTCTTCCTTAAAAACACACCCTGTCACCTTATCAGAAACCTGCAAGTCCAGCTGAATGAACTATTCATTTGGCATTTGCAAATTCTGAACTGCCTGAATTTGCACCTAATACAGTTAATTTAACATTATATACTCACATAACTTTCCAGATAAATCATCTTTTCAAAGGTGTCAGTATTCACCACATCAAATGGAATTAGATACTCTGGCAATGACAGCATAGGTCATCAAACTCTCAAAGAGATTTTAATAGGCACAGCAAGAGGGGAGAATTTTTCTTCAATTGATGAAGTTTTCAAACAACTACTTTCTTCTCCTGATGCAAATTATATGTGGTAGTATCACTGAAATTAAGAGAAATCTTTTCAAATGTTTATTACATAAATGATTTAGTTAAGAGTAGCATCTTTCCATTTTAAGAAAAAAAAAGTGCTTAATGTCAAAATATTAAAACCATCTCAGAACTAACAGCACAGATTTAGTATTAAAAAGAAGCTCTAAGTCTCAGGGTAAATCTTCCTTTGAAAGCTTTTATTGATCTTCCCTTTGCAGCAGCGTTCACCGTTCTGTAAAGCAATACTTTTGAGAATGGTGATGTAAGCAATGAATAAGTCACAATGACAAGTGGGTAATAAATAATGACTGACAGACTTTCCCTAAGAACACCCTCCAAAGGGTAAGGTTAATGCTAAAGGTGTCAAAAGGGGGTTATTGTAGCAACAACAACAACAACAACAAAAAAAAAAAAAAAAAAAAAAAAAAAAAGAAAGAAGAAAGAAAAAAAAAGAAAAAAGGAAAAAAAAAAAGAAAACCACAATGACTGGAAATTGTACAAGTCTAAAGAAAATTGAGAGGAATGTGAAGATAAAAACAATTATTTTACTTAACAAGTCAACCTGAAGTAGAATGGAAAATGAATATATGGATGAGTAATATTGATACTAAGCCAAGCAATTATAAAGCAAGAGTTACATAGCTCTGTAAAATCACGATCATCAAACAAAACATTATGTATTTGTACATATAAACACACATATATTTTCTGTGTATGGGCTGGAGAACATGGAATCTAAAGAAACATAAGAACACAAAGCTAGGCCAGATAATTTAATGCATCTTCTTCAAAGACAGACTGGTTACATGATGGTTAACTGTAAGAGAACAGTATCATTGTTTTAGATACCAAAAATAACTATGCATGTATTTAAAACTATAGGAAGAGTACAAGCATGCCATAGAGTAACTGACTAAAAACTAAGTACTAGTTTTTGTCTGAAAAATGTTATGCCATCAAAAATACTCTCTCATTTGATGGGTTTCCACAGAAAGAAAGAACATAAAATTAATAGCCTACTGGAATTATTTTAAAAAAAAAAAAAAGGATATATATGCAGAATAAACAGGACATTTCCTATAACCGTCTGCAGTGGCTGCTCTGCCACGGCTTTGCACGATCTTGGTAAATTATGCAGGCTCTCAGTAGACAGAACTGCCATAATTCATCGTCTCCAATAATGTAATCTACATTTATCACTATTTTAATTAAGTTGAATCTTAATTTGCTAGTTTCATTGCAAGAAAATATACCTTATTCATTTTTCCAAATAGAAAGCATCTTATCTGTCTCAAAGGTTGCACTTCAAAATTAAACCCTTCTCTTATTGCCAACTAGACTGCACTTTTATTAAAGCACCCAGACTTGTTTTCTTCATTAAAACATTCTCTTTGAATTTAATTTCATTTTATAAGCAAAATTACCACTAAATTGAATGACACGTTTGTCTAAAAAGAGTGAACTGTTCCATTGAAAAGATTAAAATTGTATGTAAAACAAGTGTTTACTGATTACAAATGAAATCTAGTCATCTATTTTCTCTAATATCCATTTTCTACCTTTTCTTTATATGATATGCTTTCACGGACACTTTAAAAATTAGAATAATCTATGATACTTCTGATAGCACTATAATGAAGAAAAAATATACTTGTTTTACCCCCAACCCTCCTGCTTTCTGAGATAAGGAAACAAACCAAAGACAGCTCAACAGCCTTGTGTTGGTATTATGATGCTAACAGTGCACAAAGAAGCTCATTAACAACATGAAACAAACAAACAAAAAAATCAATATTTAAGATTAACAATAATTGTGCAATCAATGCAAGAATTAAGCATGATTCACAGTCAAGTTTTAGTTAAGTTTAGAATTAAGTAAAGTGACTTTGACCAAATTTAATCTTTTCCATGGGTAGAATAATAGTTGGTTTACCCAAAACACAGGTCACCTTTTTAACTTCAGTAATCTTTATATGTTAATTGAGGTATTTTCTAGATTAGCTACTACACAATAGGTGCAAAAATAGTTCTTCCAGCAACATTTCAGTATATACAATCCCAAGTGTTGGTAAAAAGCAAAGACCTCATATAACTAAAGACTACAGATTATTCATAAACTAAATACGCAAAAATCAAAGCTTCTACACACCACACACTCAAAACATCTTGCCAGTGATCAGACGGGTCCATTTTAATTTAGTCTTCATTTATTACCATATCTCAAATATTGCCAAAAATGGTTTGTGATGTAGAAAACTATTTAAAACAACATTCTTATCACTTGTTATGCAGAAAAAATGGTCTTCAAAAGTAGAAAGCTGGTGCATTAATCCACCTACTCTTCCAAAAGTACTAAGGGATGTGGGCAGTCATGTGTTTAACACAAATCATTAGAGATACAGGAATGTTTTGAATTGCCATCAATGGTTACATCATTAACGATAATTTACTGCAATGACTTATGATTTTCAATTCATAGAAGTGCATTAAGAGTGTGTTCTACACTTACATTAACACTCCCCATCATAAAATAAAGCCATTTAACTTTTCACGGAGTGACTTTTATGATGCTGTTATAGAAGAAACTAATTGTAGTTAAAACATTTATTTTTCAAAGGTCATGCTTTTTTATTGTAGCTTACAATATTTAAATGGCATTGTGTGCATGTGTGCACAAGAGAGAGAAAGCAAGAACGTACTCATGTGCATATATGAGAATGCAGGGAGCATGTGTGTTCAATACCAAACTTCTCCAAGTACTGCACAAAATGCAGCATAAAAAGTGATTTGCATATTAAGCTATAATGACGTAAAAAAAAATCTAAATCGTAAATGAGCTTTAGAGACAAATCAATTCTAATGAACAACAATTACTTCAGTCACTGTGTGAATTAAAACAACGTCATTAATAAACTTAGGTGTTCTGCTGGTAAGCATATCTGAAGTCCCTGGCAGATCATGCAAGACCTAGTTAAGGAGAAGCTGCAACCACAAAGGAAGCAAGTTTAGAATTATTTTATTTTGAGGCTCCACTTCAAACAAAAAACTCAAGAAAGCCTAGATGACTCCGAAAATTCTACACAGCCTACATGGCTGTCCTGAATGCCTTATAAAATTTTAGATTTTCACTAGATAATGACAAGAGATAGCTTATAACCCTAAAAGACTCAGAATAGTCTCTTTTGTTCCCTTTCTTGAATGTAAAGCAGTCAGTGAAAATCAAAATGTTTCCTTAAGAAAAAACAGGGCTTTGTTTCAGCTAAAAATGAATCTAAACATCCTGTTCTTTACCTGAATGCTGAAACCCAGCAACATGTAGTAACCACGTACAGAGAAACTACAGAGGGCACTGTTGTATCAATTTTCAAGTGCTACAACAGTGACAGGGCCCAAGAAGAGAACATTGGCAGGGAAAAAAAAAATCCAGAGTTAGGAGAGCATGTAAATGCACTAAACCTAATACAATAACAAGGCAAAAAGGCAAAATGACAGAAGCTGCATTTCTGAAGGAAAATGGACTGAAAAAAAAAAGTTCACATAACAGACTGTCAGGCCGATAGGAATACTACAGTGCACATATTTGGCATTTTCCTTTGTAGTACTTTCTGTGGAAAAGGTAACTAATCATAACACCTTCTTATCCTTTACAAACAGTAACCTATTACTGGAATCCTAGTCACAATCAATATGAAAATGAGTGTTGACTGTTATGCAATTCTTCCATAGACAGGATTTATCAACAAAAAGAATATCTTTATACTGTACAGTTCTGCTTAAAAGGCCAATTCTATTTTATTCCTCTCTGTAATGCCAGTTACAAATCAATCATTTCTATTTTGAAAATGACAGTGTTGGTGAAATACATACCAAATGAAATTTTAATCTTTCCAAAAGAATTATCTTTAAACACACTGATCAGAAACAGTAAGTGTACAGCTGAAAATAATTTAAGTATGCAATGCTCTACATTACTATGATCTTTATATCAAATGGGGAGGGATATTAAATAAGTCACCTTTTATAAATCAGTAATTGTATAAGTAACCAAAATTATTTTTATACAAAGAACGAGCTTAGGAAATAAAAATGTTTATGAAGACAAATTTGATAAATGTTTTACTGTTCGGCTATATGAAAGCGCTCCTGTCCTTGATTGTATTTCATTAGAACTAATCCCAATAGCATTTAATTAAACAGTAATAAATTTTAAAACATATATTACTGCTGCCTAATGAAAAGTATAAACCATATAAACAAGCCAGTTGCTTCAGCAGAAAACAAGAGTATTTATTTTTCTTATTTTTCATTTTTCATCCTCCAAAAGCATGCTGAGGTTGCCAAGCAGGAAATCAAAATACTGAAATAAGATATGGATAATACTGTCCATTTAAATGGAACTGTAAAGGAGAAAGTTATTGCTCCTTTTTAAACACCCTGATGGTGACCACTAGCAGCATGTTTTACAGTAATGTAACAAAAGATCATAGTACTTTTATGAACATGAACTCCAATTCACATTTAAGAAGGAAAGACTATATGGAAAGTATTATTAAATTAAGATAGGCAATAACTTAACTAAAGAAACCAGAATAAATGCCAACAGAGAAGAAGCTCAAGCAAACAGACAAGGATGTGTCATTGCAAAACACGCACCAGAAAAATGTTTTAAGTTATGTGCATGAATGACCCACTCCCCAAAAAATCAAATAAACAAAAAACTCCAACAATAGATGCTGCCTGTGGATATTCACTCACATCCATATGCAAAAAACCTGCAATGGTGACTGTGCAGGAATTTTGTCTCTAAGCATCCAAAGACAGAGGTACCAGATAAAAAGAGATTGTCACACAAAATGAAAATCCTATTTTTAAAACAAATTGCACAAACTAATGACAAAAATATATTTACCACATCAGTTATTTCACAGACACTAAGACCTGAGACTCCTCCTAAATGATTCAAGCAATTATTTCAAGCTACTTGTTATTAAAAAATAAAAAATAAAGAAAGCAAGCAAAGCTAAACTGTGTGTCAGAAAGGGGTTTCATCCAGTTTTTGCCATCTTCAGCTGCTAAAGCTCTGTATATGCAATGTTAAGTGAGAAAATTCACCGATTTTGAAATTATTTCATATTCTGTCTTTTCCCTAATTCTATTTTTAAATCACAATTATTTTAAAAATGATGAACATACTCCTAGTCTGATAGTCTATTTAGTCCTTGCTTTTCATTAGTATTTTTTCTGACTAAGAGTACATTTTTTGCTGAATAAAATTTCATCTACTTTTTGTTTCTATATATTAATAGGTTTTATTATATAGCTGCAATTATTATTCTACATCCTTTTGAAGTTTGTCTGACTGTAGATAGATTGTATGCATGTAAATAAAACTAACAGGCTTTATTAGATACTCAAAGTATTAATAAAAGAAGTGTATATTAACCCACTGAGAACATACACTATGACACTAGACTAAAAAAATGAAGTTCTTCAATTAAGGGATAAGTCCTTTCTTTGTAAAATTTACTGAATTATAACTCAGAAATGTAACAGCTCATTCTCACTGATCTGCAACTGGATCCGAATGGGGTCGTTACTGAGGCTGTTAAGTCTATGCATGTCACTTAAAAAAAAAAAATCAAAATCAAGAAAAAAGTGTTGATAACATTTACAAAATTGACTTAAACATTTTAATGTATTTTTCCATTTAAATACAATACTGAGTGCCAAAATGTTAATAGAAGACTCTCTAAATATTCAAGATATTTAACAAGATATTTGAGGTTACTCTCTCCCCATGCAATACAGCATATTAAAACCAATTTTACCCAAGTAATTTATTCAAAGCTTGATTGTGAGCAATAGCTGCTGGAAATACAGTATTGTTGATTCATATACAAGCATTTCACTTAACTACATTGGATAATAGCAGTGCTCCTAAAGGAGTATAAAAGCAAAGTGATTAGAAGTCATTACTGTTAATTAGCATTCACTTTACTTTGATAGGGATGAACCTCTTCCTACTGTGCAAACGGAAAGCTTTTATCTGAACGCCTGCCAAACCTGGCCAAGGTAGGCACTGAAATAAAGTGTCACTAATCAGTGAGTAGAATTAAAAAAACAACAATAAAACCTCCCAAATCTAGGGACAGATCATCATCCAATTAGTGAGACTCCATTTTTTTAAACAGGAAAAGGTTTGAAGGGAATGAGTAAAACTGGAAACTCATACTTCACGTTCTGCAATCTCACTGATAAAAGGAGGAAATGTGTGTTTATCAAACTTGCTGTGAGCACACAGTTCATTTGGCGTCCTGTAAACAATGCCTGGCTGCCCATTTCCAAATGCATGTGAGAATTTTGCAACCCAGAACATCATATTCAGCATGCAAGGTCACACTGGAGATGCCCCGGAAATGGGAAATTAGGAAAACCTGGCAATCAGAAGCTTTAAGACTGACCAAAACAAGCCCCAGGGCTTGCTTACCATCTCTCACCATTAGCCTAACTGTCTCTGCTTATTCAGTATTAACACAACAAGACTGAGAGTGAATGAAAACAACTCCATACACCTAACAAGAAGAAATACAGTGACTTTGTTGTTTACATAAAGCTCAACATTTCTCACGGTAAGAAGCTACCTCTGAGATGTTGCTTAGGATCCCATTCTGGAAGGAAAACTGACCCCTCTTGAACAGTTCAGATGAGAAGTGGAGAATGACAGGCATCCTGTTGATTAGCAGATTTCCTTATTCCCATCTCATTTTAAAATTCAAACCAGAAAACAAACCCCATTTTGTGACGAGAACAAGACGCATAACAACATTTTTACACTGACTAAAGTGCAACCCTTATTAATTTGACATCTCATCCACTGCTGATGACAATGGTTGTCCTCTAGCTTGGCCAGGAAAAGCTATGAGGCTCCACTCTAGAATTAACTGAATGGAAAAATCATAAGTCAGAGTGTGTGTGTATATATATATATATATATGTATGTATGTATATATATTGTGTGTGTATATATATATATATATATATATGAAGTAGTTTGATATCATGAGTGCAAAGGGACAATCTGAATTTTTACAGATCAAAATCTAGTCATTAAAAAAATGTAGTGGACTTAGTGTTTACTACATGAAAAAAATCAAATATTTTGTCTCAAAAAAAAACTTACTTTACAAAGAAGCAATTATTTATTTCTTGTCAGCCTAGGTAGTCATTTCATGAGTTCCAAAACATATACAATACTCAAGCTTAACAGTAAAAAGAACTGTTGTGAGAGATATAGTGTCCAAAAACTCACCTAATCAATATGACAAAAAGTAACTTCCATTTTTGTGTCTATCACTGTTCCCCCCAGCCAAGGCACTGAAGAGTTGTGGGATGTTTGTTCACTACTGATGTTACAATTCTATTTGCTGCATATAAATTCTTGTTTCAATTGCTGAACTATATAAAGTTTATCTATCAAAATATCAAACGTACAAATGTATAAATCCCTTCCTTTGCAATAACCTTAAAATATGAAAAAAATGAAGAGAGGGGTGATTATTTCAGAAATTCAACATAAAGAAAAATACCTCTTGCTGTAATTTCAATCGTTCTCATTTTTTTAAGAAATATCACTCAGAGGAATTAGCCTACAGATCCACAAATAATTTGAATGTTAATAGAAAAAACCGAAGATTTTCTACAACCAAAAAGAGGGAAATGATGACTACAGCGGAGAACCGTTCTACAGGTGTCTGAACCCTCTCAATCCCACCAGTAAGAAGGAAGGAACGTATCAACATGTCTGAACTTTTTGAACTGCAAAATTCATCTGGTGAACAGCATGCTGAAGCCATCAGATTAAGAATTCTTAAAGTATTGTTTTTTTACAAAACTATAACTGATTATCTTATTCCAATATATGGCTCCAATAACTGAATACTCTATTACATTTTACATCTATTCATTAATGTCCAAGTAAAGACAGTGAAATTTATCTCCCTCTTAGTGCTCATAATCCATATTAATTGGAGCAGTGTGCTTGTTCTGAAAAAAAATTCAATGGACTGTAAAATACTACTTTATTTTGAAAGCCAAAGTCACAGTGAAACTCACAGGTAGAACTGATGCTTTAAAATAGTGAGGTCTTTCCTAGTTGATTCAGAGATTAAATTAAGATACTTTTTAAAATATGTGACTAGACGAAAACATGACTTAGTCAAACACATGCTAGGTAATAGTTTAGACGTATAATAAAGAATTTATTTAATACAATACCAAAATCTGTGTTCTAAGAAAAAGTTCACAACTAATAACATCTTTCCTTGTACAAGTATGTTATTGCATATAGAACGGGCAGAAGGCAATACCGTAAATCCAACAACAGCACTGGATAAGCTTACAAAAATGTAAGTGTTGGAATAACTTCACAAGTAGCATAAAATAAGTCAGTCAAACTCTGAATAAAAGTTAAACTTTGGAGATTTTCAAAGTAACAAACCAGCAACATTACTTCAAAAGGCAAGCTTCCATGTGAAGATTACTACTATGCCAATGTCAGAAACAAAAGATCTATAGAAAGGACTGAACTTGAGAACTCATTTTATCCATTATCTACAACAGCTAAATTTTGAAGAAGGAAAAAAGAAAGACTGCTTCCTTAGCATGCAGAAATACCATTAGGAATAATGTGGAACTGAAAGTTTTATTTTCTGTGAGAGAATTATCCCCCACACAAAGACAGCAGAGTAACCTTGCATTTCATCCATTCACCTCAAGCTTTAGCACTGATTCCTGAAGAACTCCAAATCTTACGGAGTTTCATGGAATAATGATAGGTCCTGGAGTTCCCTCTCTTTCACATAATCCTGTATGGACTGATACACTTCTATCAGTGTATCATGTGAAATAACATCAAAAATTACACAGCTATTGTAATGTTAACTGTAATATGGACAGGAATACTTCCTGTCTTCAGTAAACATCATTATGGTTTTTTTACAAAATCATGATCCTGTCCTTCAAAAATAATTATTAACTAAAGGAGTCACACTGTATTAATAAGCTCTTTGCTGCTTTAACTAAAAGGCATGTTACCTATTCCCAGTGACTGACTTTTTGAGTTATAAGATCACTGCTCCAGGATGCTCCAGGACATTATTTTTTGAAAAGAATTACAGCTCCTTTCCCTCCCAGGATACTGATAAAATGAAATAGTGCTACATGCAAAGGCTATTATTATTAAAATATTTCATATATCCAATACACCCAACAGCAATACTTATTTTTTCAGCTGGTGATCAATGATACCACAATTAATCCTTCAGTTCCGAGATCCAGTATGTTATTTTCTTTCAAGCATTTCTGGTTTTTGTTAGTTTGCAGGTTCTGACTCCACAAAGTGCTTCTCAAAGAGAACTCTAACAGAAACTAACACGTTAAAAGTGAAAATGCACTGAAAATGATCTCTCATGCTTTATAAATAAGGATAAGCATAAGTAAATTTATTATAAAGAAATTAGAAACAGAATCAATATACTTCTCCTGACATAATTTCAAAAACAAGAATTAAGAATTTTGTTATAGAAAAACATGAACAAATAGCTCAAAGGAAAAACCTCTTCTTTCAAGACCAACATCCAGCGGCATCTTACCAAATAAAAGCCAAACCCTCACACAGCAGAGGAGACAAAGCAAAAAAACCTGGAACAAGACAGAACTGTCAACTGAAACCCAGCCCCAAAGGAAAATATATCTTACAGGGGTTTGTACAGTCCAGAAACTACTGTCCATAGGATACAGAAAGCAACCCAACATTCAACTTCTTTAGCACAACTTCAGTATGTGCTTGCATTAAATCCCAATATATATTTGGACATGATCATAGTTACCTAGAAAAAGGAGAAAGCAGTTAAACACACCTATGAAGAGGAGTATGTTGCAGGAAAGTTTTATAAAAGCCCCTCAATGGTCCATTCTTTTTGATTAGTAAGGTATAAGAAGCAGTCTTCCTGCACATTTTTCTGATTTCAAAGACAAAGTGGGGATTAAACTCTGAAGGATAATTCAGGTAACTAAGGAAGTCTAGCACTTACATGATTTGCTTGAGAAAACCTGAATCATGCAAACAAACATGAACAGAAACAGAATTTCAGTAATCCTTATTCAGTAACAAGGATAGTAGATTAAATTATTTCTTAGATTTCAGGATTTGAATGTCCTGCATTAAATAGAAATACTGCTATGAGGTAAGAACTCTGTAGTAACATTTAGACATTATGTAAGTATTCTGAGGTGTTTTCCAACACGCATTCAACATGGACAATCTAGAACAGGACATCAGGTAACTAAAAGTAAATATAATTTACTTCAGCTCATCACTCATCTGGGCTTGTGAAAATAAAATTAACAGTTTCACATCCATCTACAGTCAATATCACTTTCTGAACTATTGTCTTCGGTTCCTCAGCACTACAGTGGAATATTTAACTTTTAAAGAAATCTCTTTCTCATAAAATTGTTTTTAAAAGTGTCTAATACTTTCTGAACTCATACTAGTTTTTCAAATGGAGTTTACTTTAATTTATTATTAAATAACTACTTGTAACACTGATATTCTTTACAAGCTGAAAGTAAGATATAGTATATGGTTTTCATCTTGATATATCTTTCCTGTATTCTTATGTCCAAAACATTAGATAGAAAAATACTATTTTGACCATTGCTTTGAAATTATGTTAACTCAAGGCTGCATTTTTACATGTCTTTTGCAGATTTCTCCCCCCAATTCAACAGACAGTAAATTGAGCTCTCTATTTAAAACTATTAGCATCATCTAAAAAAATAAGAATTCCTAATGAAAAATGTACAGTGATTAAGACTTACATAGTAAAGCTATAAAAATGTAGTCATAGACAAATATATATAAAAAAAGGAAAGCTTCCAAAGCTAATGTTTACACATGAGAGACAAAAAAAAAATCATTTCTTTTTTAAAACTAAAGTGATCAACATGAAGAGTTGCAGTTCCTATAGATTATGCCCCCCTCATATACTCAATCATTCATCAGAATATGCAAGATTTCTGCTGAAACTTTTGCACTAGAACTTCATAAATGTGCTTGACTGTAAAGGCTATACAGACACTATACAGTGTCTAACATATACAAAGCAACATATTGATAATATTTGTGTCTTTAAAATATCCTATAGTGGAATTAATATTTTTATACAAGAAAGTGGAGTTATTCAGTCCTAGACAACTCAGTAACATCACTTTCAACTATAGTTATAATTACCACGTATGAACTTTAAAAGCATAAGTTGTCAAGATTCAACATTAGCATTAATTTATGTCAAAGCATCCATTTCTCCAAAGACAGCAAGGATCGAAAGGTAAATTTAATCTTAATTGCCACGAATCTGCCCATTTTTAATTAAATTGATCAGTAATTTATTATCTTTCCCAGCATCAGAAAGCTGTTATCATGCAGCTTTAACAGACGATATATACTAGTCTATCTAATTCATAATATTATCATGGTTCAAAAAATCATTTTAAAGTGCTGTACCATATTTCTTTCAACCTGTCCTGTATGATACGCATATTCCATTTTAAAACTTTGTGAAGCACTCTAGATTGATAACATTGCCTATATGCACTATTTTTCCATTTAGTAGTCTCATATTCCAACACAGACATTGGATCTCAATTTTATTTTAATGAGCATGATTTCCCTGTCAAAAATATTTAGAAAACATAACACCTGACTTCAACAGGGTTCAGGAAACATCCTGCACTCAAAACTACATTCCTAGGCTTATCTGCAAAATTATTTCTTAATACTAAACAAAGTATAAGCCTGAAGCTTTCAAGTTTATGAATCTCATTTTTGATTTCCATGGGGGAAAAATGGAGTGGGAGAAAAGGGGGCTAGAAAATGCTCAATATCTAAATTGAAGATCAGAAATATCTTTAGCTGAAGTTTCAAGAAAGTAGTCTACCAATTTTATAAATAAAATTAAACACTTACTTCTTAGTAACTGTAGCAATTAATATGATCCTCTGAACATCACATTATTTTAGTTTTGTGCAGAGGAAACATCATTACAAATAACTGGAAGACCCAAGATAAAAAAAAAGACATAACATTTTTACTCAAATTTCATCCAAAAACTCTGGAGTTAACGGGAATCTTTCTATTCATTTCTCCCAAGAAATAATTCAGATTCCATTGAAATCAAGTACCCAAGTACCACATGAAGTTTCTGAAGAACAGCAAAGAGCAAATCTCAAGTGTTTTAGGAAATATGCTCATTATGTCTCAAAATGGCTTTATAGTTAAAAAGATTAGTTTATGTTACTGCTTTTACATGAAACATTAGAATATAGTTACAGGGCTACCAGAATGAAAATCATAACCATGAAATATTATGTAATACTTTGTGAATGATCTGCAACATACAAACCAAGAACCGAAAACTTGGTTTATAGAGCATAAATGCACAGAAATACAAATGTATAGACATTACTTTCCCATACATTGGATTTTGTGCATTTATCAAAAAGATCTCACATTCAAATATCCAAGCAATGCATTATTTCAAATATGAAACTCTATATTCCATTTTGGTTATAGATAGTTTTTACAATTATGGTTTTTTTTGGTATTATCTGCCAAGCACCTACTGGAGGTGTATTGAATATGAACAGAGTTTTGGTTTGAAATGAGAATTAATCAGTGATTAGTCTGATTTAAAACAGGGAAAAAAAGAATAGGTTAAATTAAGTTATGCTATATATATTTACACTGTAAGGAAAAACAAAGGAATAGAAACTAGACTTATAGCAGCAGAAGTGTCCAAAAATTTTTTTCACAGCTTTCCATAAATACACAAGTAGATTATTTACTTAAATTCATGGATCAGTGTAATGTATTGAAGCAACATAATCACCTCCAAGGATTTCATTCTTTCATTCAACATACCTTAACAAGTTTCAAAAGGCGGTAAAGGTCTTCAACCTCATCTTCCGCACATGTGGTATACATTCGTCCAGTATTAACACTGGTACCTTTTATGAAACAACGATAGAGTGGCAAATCCATTGCATCAGCATACAGGTCAACGGCATGGTGTCCTACTGTTTGATACATATAGCTGTCCAATTCATCAATCTGCCCTGCCACAATTAAGAAATAAGCATGATATTAAGTACCTCTTTCAACAGTTACAGAAAATTACAACATTTCAGAGCACTGAGGAAAAACTCAATGGTAGTATTTTTTGGTTCAGAGTTGTTTGTTAACACCACCTCTATGAACATGGATTTTTAGAAAAAAGTTGATCTTTTCACCCCAGCAGACTTATGGACAAGAAGATCCATATCATGAACTTGCTGACTACTTTGAAATTGTTTTGTCTACCTCTTCTTTACTATTCCTCCATGCTTCATCCAAAAATTTTGTAAGATACCAATGCTGCTCATATTTATACAGTAATTCAGAGAGATGCACAGCTCAGAGACACAAACCTAACTACATTTCAACATATTCAGTGCAAGAAACTTGGAACACACTGCAACACTGAGAATAAGCAATAGGTTGCCAAAATATCCCCAAATGTTACCATTCAATCAGTTATCATGGTCATCAAGAGTGAAGAACAGATTATTGCAGCTTAAGCAGAATAAAAGTAGATTGTTACAATGCTTTAACTGCTACAAAAAGAAAAGGTTATCTATTATATTATTCAGTCCCTTCCTACTCCACTCGCTTCAAAAATTAACCTCAGAATGTAACCAACTGCTTGCTGCTGTTTCTTTAATCAAGAGACAATCTCAAACTCTCTGATACACAGTTAACATTAAAAAAATTACCTGGATGATTTTAACAGATCAACAAAGCAATACAACATTACTGATGAAATTTCTACCTCATTTGTTAAAAACTAACACAATTCACTATCTTAATGCAGGAACTCTTAATTCAGACCCAGACACATAAAGCATCTCTGCTGTATGCCCATATGGCACACACTGGAGATAGAAAGGTCTACAACTCGACTGAGATAACTAATTTGTGATGTAATCATTATGTCATGTCACATTTGATGCAGTATAGTAGACCAGATTTATGTATCTGCTCAAAATGGGCCCAGGAACCCATAATCGCAACTAACCAACCTGGGCAAGAAAACTTTATTTAAAATAAACCTCAATATTTTTCAATGTACATAAAACATGACAAGGTCCCTTTAAATTGATATTCAGTTCAGAATACACTGTTTCTTTATTAACTGAGATTATCCAGGCAACAGTGGTACACGATAAAATAAAATGAATGGAATAGAACCCACTATTGCCTGAAGCACCTCAATTAACTTTACACAAAATTTCCAACTACACACTTAAAGGGATCATTTTACGATTTTAATGACAATATTCTACATTTCTGATGTGGATAAATTAGTTTAAAGACAAATATATTTCAACAAGATTAGAGATCATTTTGCCATAGCCACCAAGGGAATAAAAATATGTTCCTGCCCACTCTCTAGTACTTGTCAGTCCAGTCCATGAGTCATCTGTGATCTCAGTTCACCTTTCCCTTCACAACTTCTGCACATCTTCCTACTGTGCAGTTACCAGACATCATATCTTATGATAACATACATTAAGCAAAACAGATGTTAACATACTTCATACTGGAAATTGTCCCCTGCTAACCAGGAAACAACTCACTCTCTTTCCAAACCTCATTTCAAGTTTACTTCATCCAGTTAACACCCTAGCCCAGCACACAAAAAGTAATCTCTCTCTCCTCAAGTTAGACGTGCCTGAGAATCACCTGAGAATCTTGTGTAGAAACAAGTCTAAGTTCAGCTTGTGAGGAACTGATCAGAAAATTGTTCCATGTTAAAACTAACTCAGTGGCATTTGGAAAAGCAGCAGACCAAGGTTAACTCTAATCTAGATCAGTGCCCCAATCCAGCTCACAAATGCTGGGCTACAATAACAGAGAAGGATGCATGGGGTTAAGAATGAACAGGCAGCAGCAGAACTGCTTATTTTTGGCAGCTAGATTGGTTAATCCCAATTAAAAGTGTTTCTAGAAAAACAGTGTTTGTTTAGTCAGACAATATCTCATATCACTTTTTATTATTCGCACTGCTGAACTCACACATTCCCTGCTTAATACTACCAGAAATAGTCATGTTTTCCTTTTTTCAAATTGTGTAAGCCTTTCTTTTACTGGTCTTCATCCTCGTGTGTTTTTCCCTTTGAGTAAAAATACATTTACTAGGTCTCCGTAACATTTTCTTTCTGTTACCTCCTAAAGATGATTTTCAAATTGTCCTTCAATATGCAAAACTATATAAAAATACATAAAAACTTATTTCAGATATAGTTGTGCCTCCATTGTTTCTTATTTCAAAAAACCTCCTATGAGAAATGAGGCTTTCATACCTGTGTTTTCAGCAGGTCTTAAATTAGCTAGGGCAACAATCTGATGTCCAGCAGCAACACACTGCATCATATTGTAACAGCTGTCCTTCCCACCACTGTAAGGAAAAGAAAATAGGGACAGTTAAGGTAAAGCACTGCCAAAAGTTTTAGCCTCTTATGACTTTTTCCTAATTACTTAAACTTTAGAATCAGAGTTGGTTATAAAGCTTTCAAATAAAAAAAAAAGGTTGCAAAAAATTAACCATGCTGGTAGGACTTCACCATAGCAAGCTTAAACAGAAAGTACAATTGAAATGGTTAGTATTTAGATTAGTGTCTAAATGCTGTATCCATTAAATGTGCATCTATTTTTAATCTATATCCTATTTCTAATCTGACACCTTCCATGAAGAACAGCCACTTATACAGGAAGCCCTTCAAAACAAGGACTGTCTTTTATTCCAGAGACATGATGAATAATTTTTTATCCATTACTAGCTAACTAGGGTAAAAAGACAGTATGTGCTCCAAAGAGTTACCAGCATTAGCAATCTTTTTAAATGAAAATTCTCATGTTAGGGATTACACTTGACAGGATATACTGTCTGAAGTTTCAACATTTTAAAAGTACTTAACATTAAGTTTTAATTAAACAAGGAGCAGGTTCAGTTGGCTATGCATGGAACGTATGGTTTAATATATATTGCATATAATTGCAGATAAAAGTGGTGTAAAAAAAATAGGAAAAAAACAGAACAATATTCTTTAAGGTCGAGAGATGACACTGTAACAGAGAGAAAAACATTAATTTTGACATTCACTCAAGACCTACTAGAATCAATAAGGAAAGAATCCCATTCTCCTTGTAAAGCCAAAATATAAATCTTGTAATGGATTTTAATGCCTATCAAAAGAAATGTTACAGTTCAATAAAACCAAGACTGATCTAGAGTACACACCACTTAGAAAAATCCATGTTCAGATTCACAGCCTTCATAGCACAACTGCAGACGGAGGTTCTGTGCAGCTTCTTGAAAAGCCAAAGCTCAGAAATTACACTCTAAGGCAGGGACTAGAACACACAAATCTAGATCAGGTCTGTCCAACTACTTCTTGTCTCATTACAGTCACATACGGAAGAACAGGGGAATAGGGAGTAACAAGCAGCCCTTGCCACAGTAGACTATCTGTTTCTTTGAGACCACATCATTTCTAATTAATTTCCCACTGTCACCTACCCCTCCAAATGGCTTTTCAAAAGTGTGTTACAGGAATATAGTCATATAGCTATTCCCTCAGTTTCTGCTTTTATCCATGCTAAGTTTCTGTATGGTAACCTTAATTTGCCCTACAACTGAAAACTAAGGAGAAATGATACACATAACATGACATTCTTTCATGCTTAACAGATTTTCATAAAGTAATTTTTATAGCACTGAAACATAAACTATAAATGCAAATATTTTAATAAATTGATTTCTAATCTGAGATTCCATCTATATCGGACATTTTTCTTATGTATGCCTACAACTTTCTTCTAACCCGTACATAGACGACATAATATAAAATCGTATCTTCATTAATACTGGATATCATGCTTGATGCTGCTGATGTAGTTACCATCCACTTTGTACTGTTAAATACCAGGCTTAACAAAATCATAACAAGACAAAGACTCTTTTTGTTCTGAATGAATTCATTCTTAAAAAAAAAATGAGGTTTACAGTAGTTCTAATTTTGACTCCAAGCACAACTTAAGAAAAATCATAATATGAAAATAGGTATTTATTTGCCTGTGCTATTTACAGCATGTCAATGTTAACATTTTAAAAAATAATTAGAAATAAAAATGGCACTAGACTAAAGGCTATTCATTTTTTTCAATTAGTTTTCCAAAATCTAAAAAATATTTTAAGACGATGCTAAATTCAGATTACTTAATTGAAATCTGTGGAGTGCTAGCTGGATTGTGTGTTATTGTATTGTTAATTATTTTCTGTATTACTGTCATCATGGCCCTACAAACGAATTGTGCCAAGAAAATAAAAAAAGGTGCCCACCTACAAAAGCTTGTAATCTACAGTACTGCAGAAGGTGGACTCAGAACAGCACCAACACAACTGCTGTCAAATATGTTGTAAGGAAAGAAAAAAAAAAAAAGCAAGCTTTAAGAAGGCACATGAAAGCAGATATTGAGGTAGTTTTGAAAATGTTTCCTAGGAACTCCTCCCAAATGTCATCACACAAGAAAGCACAAAGCATTTTTATAGAAAACTGACTGTCTTAAATTGGACCACATTCAGGATTAGTTTTGACAATGTTCCAGATATGGTAACAGGTAGGCTTACAAACAAACAAAAAGACAGGAAAAAAAAAAAAAAAAAAAAGGTAACCATAAAGATACAACTCCATAAAAGACTTTTGGAAATAAAAATACCCTTCTATTGACAGGTGTAACCATTTGCATCAAGAGAATTCTAGAATAATTAAAGAGTTGAAATAGCATCACATTTCAGTTAGAAGACGGGCTTTAAAATGACTAGGATTTAGCACAAATTACAATACAGGGCTTACTTCATAAATACCACCTTAAAACAAGACTATCAACTTTACATGTGGTCAACATTTTAGAAGAAAAAGAAACACACTAAAGTAGTTTCATATATAATCCTGGTCTTTTCAAAAGTAAGAAGCACTTCTTAAATAGACATTTTTTTTCTCCCCTCTGATCTTTGGTGCTAGCTCTGTTACAAAGATTTCAGACACTTTGATGTCTCTTTAAAACTCTTCTTAAAACTATTTCTGAAACTAAATCCATCCTTGTAAAATTGCCCATTAAAATAGCAATTGTGTTACAAAATCCTTTTTTAGGATTTTATTTCATCCTGCCTTTTAACACATTCCTCTGCTTAGAGGATATCAAAATAAATAAACCTGGATGCCAAAATCTTGTCTGTACATGAAAAAGCAATAGCTTTTGCTAGCCCGTATTTATGCAAATCTGAAAAAATGTGGGTAAAAATTGCTCTATAATTTTTCTCTTTGGATAATTTTTTGCACTGGTATGTACCTATTGTGGCCAAACCTAGTTTCAACAGGGTTTGATATTAATCATTGCCTGAGATAATTTAATACATTAAACGTTAAGGTTTCAGTACACAGAGTGATTGCACCCAAAAATGATGATACAGTGCTAAGGATAGTGCTTCCCCATATATATGTTCCCCAACTAAGAGTCTTTTAATTTACTAGGATTTCTCAAGAAACGAACCTTTGTTAAAAAAAGAAAAATAACGCCAATCTCTTTCTAAAAATACAAAAAGCTATTTGCAGTGGCAGAGCTGCAGGAGCAGACAGCAAGCAGCAGGAACAGGGCGCAAAGGAAATGAAGGAGCCTCTGAAAGACAAGGTGCATCGAACTGCGAGCAGTTGAGTGAAGTTTGTTTTTTTAAAAAAAATAAGCAAAATGAAATATAGATTTTCTTCGTGCGTTTTAAATATATCTTAAGAGATCATGGAACATTTGTAAAGCATCAGAGGAAGAAAAATTAAAAAAAAAGTGGGGGGGAGCACACCTGAAGCCGCAGCCGGCGGCGGGCAAGGCGGCCCGGCGGGGGCGAGCGCGGCGAGGCCGCGGCTGCCGCCTCCCTGGGGCCGGGGGCGGCTGGCCAGGGGCTCGGGGGACCGAGGGGACGGGAAATAAACGAGCAGGGGAAAGAACTTCACATCTGAACGGAGCCCGGGGGCTGCTGCAGGCCCGGCGCCGGGGCGGAGGCGCGAGAGGGGCGCGCAGGGGCGGCCGCCGCCCGGGCGGGAGCCGCCGCGGCGGGAGGGCGGGCGGGCGGGCAGGAAACGCATGTGCAGGAAGCGGCGGGGGCGGGCGCGAGGGTCTCGCGCGCGACGCGGTGCTGCGCGCGGCGCGGCGCGGCCTGGCACGGCTCGGCTCGGCTCGGCTCGGCTCGGCGCGGCGCCCCGCATGGCGCCCCCCGCCCCGGCGGCCTGTTACCTGATTAAAGCCACTACTCTCATGTTGCTCGCAGGCCCCCGGCGGGGGCTGCGCAGCACCAGGCAGCGGCAAAGCCTTCCCTGGGCCGCGCCGCCGCCGCCGCTGCGGCCCGGCCTCCCTCCTCCCCGCGGCGGGCCCTCCTCCCGGGGCAGGCCGCCACAGTGCCTGCGCGGCCGGGCCGAGCCGGGCCGGGCCCACGAGCGCCCCCTCCGCCCACGGCCACCCGCGGCGGGCGCCCACGCGAGGCGGCACGCGCAGGCGCCGCTGCACCCTCCTGCTCCCTCGGGAGGCCGAGGGCTGGCGGCCACCAGCGATAAAACCGCTGCAGCCGGTTGCTTTGGAGGGGCAACTGGGTGAGGGGGCTGGGGCAGGGCACAGCCACCACTCGGGAAACCTCCACCGTCGTGGCCCGGTTTGGCCGGGCGAATCGCGCAGCGTCGTGCAGGCGCGTCCCGGGTCAGTCAGGGAACGAGTCCCCCGGGCGCGCGTGGCGCTGGGCGTACGCGCGCCGAAGCCTGGTCTCTGGCGTGGAAGGCATGGAAGAGCCCTGAGGGTGAAGCGTGGTTAGATGAACCTCGGGAGTCCTCTTCCACCAGAGGAAACGCTGCTGGGGGCTCCGCGGCCACGTTTGGAGCAGCGCTCTGAGGGCCCGCAGCTGGGCCTGGGGTCTCGAAGGTCCTGCCCGCCGCAGACAGGGCGACTGAGGAAACCGGTACGGCGCTGCTTGTTGCTCGCCCTGCTGGCGTCCGCTGCGCGGGGCGAGCGGGGCAGGCACCGTGTCTCCTGGAGAGCCTCCCCGCGCACCGCTCCGTATCCAAGCTGCAGCGACGCCGACCGCGGTGGCACGGCAGCCCGTAGGCTGTGGTGGCGGGGAGCTGCGATTCCTGGTTCCTCTTGAATTTTAGCAGCCACCACGTAAAGGCTTTGTTCAGCGGGGCTGGGATATGGAGGGTGCGCGTTGTACGTGCTAACTCGCCAGCGCCGTGCAGCCTGGTAGTACACAGCACGGTCTGACAATCCGTACCAGTCAGTCCTTGGGCACAGTCCTTATGTAAGCTTATATAAGCTCCTTGCAAGCAAACCGTTCAGTCTAGAGATCCCAGGAAGAGGAAAGATGGAGAAAAAAAGAGGAAAAAATATTCTAAGAAACAACGTGTTAATTTCTAGTGATAAACATGCCCAAATAAATTCTGCAAGGCATACTGAGACAGAAAGAGTATTTAAGGTTTTTTTACAGGTCATGAAACAATTTGGAAAATCCTATTTTCCTTTATTAGTGTGCATGATTTGTACAGAAAGTGATTGAAATTTGTAAAATATGAGTCGGTAATTATAGATAGATACGAGATGATAATACCTCCTGAAATACACATTGAAAAGTTAAGAACCTCAGTTCAGTGTATAATTTATTTGGTAAGTGATTGTGAAGAGAACATAAGCACAACATGTTTTTTTCTGTATAGGAATGATTATGAAAAATTGGATATTTTAGAAAATAAATCCTCAGTTTATGCTTTGGCTATCACTGGGACTAATTACAGGTCCGTTAGAGTTCGTCTTAGTTTAATCATCATGATTTAATACATAATTCTTAGCCTTTTCTGCACTTCAAAATATTCTAGATAGTCTGAATCTCTGAATCAGGTTACTTGGATGCAAAGTTCAGATTAAAGGGCAGGAATTTTAGTAGGGTGGTTTTTTTGTTGTTGTTGTTTTTTTTTTTTTTTTTTTTTTTTTTTGGTAATAGAGGCCTGTTCTGAATTTCTGAATTAAAAAGGGATTCAAGGGACTTACGTATTTCAGCTGAGATTACTACTAAGTTAAATGAAGCAATATTGCTGTAGTGAAATGACTATTATAAGAAATAACCACACCTCTGAGGAACTGTTTTTTTTAAAAAAAAAAGAACAGAACAAAGATATTTTGATTTACTGCAAAAACCTGAGTTTTTATTTTATCATGCATCATGTGTCTTTTCTTTTCTTGAAAGAGAGTAAATGTGTTTTTATTTTTGACTATGGCAAGAAAGAATAATTGAACTAGTAGTTGTGAACGTTTAAAAGATGCTGGTTTAAAGTGCTTAGCAACAGTATGTGAAAAGTCTAAAAATCATGTGCATAAGTTATTCTGCTTCTTTGGAAAATGGAGAATCCATAAAATCAGTAGCTGTAATCAGACAGCTTTATAACACAAATTCAAACACTTGTAAAGCTCTCTTCTAAATAGTGCATTGTTAGAAGATCTGAGGAAAATAACTCTCAAGTCCCCTGCTTTTGCAAAGATCCATTATTATTAATCTACTCTGATACAGTGCTGCTGGTTTGCAGATGACTGTTCTATTGCATTCACTTTTACAGCTCTGAAGAAGCAAATCGCCAGCTACAACCAATTCAGACATTCTGTTTGAAGCAGAAGCTATCTGTGACACTGCAGGACCAAAGTCTTGCTCATTTGCTAGGAGGACTGGACCTTTTCTCTTCCACTGATGATGAAGACATGAGTAGTTATTATCAAAAATAAAGTAAGTGGGTTTTAGCTCATAGAATTTGTGAAATGTGCTGAAATTGAATTAGTAAGTGGGTTTCAAAATAAATGACATACTTTACCCCCCAAAAAATGCTGCTTTCAAATTATTTTAAATGTATTCGATGAGTAAATCTGTTCACTCTGACTCACCTGATGAGTTCTGGTGTACTGTTGCTACTCTTAAAAGGTTCTGCCACGTGGCAGTGGACAAAAGACAGTGCATCATCTCTCAAGCTGGTTGCCCCAAGATATTCTACTCTGCTGCTGCACTGCTGAAACAATAAAATTCACCAAAGCTGCCTTTCTTTTCAGAGAAGTACTAGCTACTTTGTGCGGAAAGGCAACAATGGCTCGGTGCTGCTTTCTCATCCTTTTCTGCCTGGAAAGTTGAAAATAGTAATAATGAATTAATATAACTGGAGGAACCTGTCAGAGGATTAAAAAAGCAAAGCAGTATCCCTAACGACCTGGAATAGTTAATTATGTTCTCTCATAAATGAGTTCCAAAAATAACTTACTATCAGTAAGTTATTCTGAGAAACAGTCACTTTACCATACCTGAGCTGCAGCGCCTATTAGAAAAGGGCCAATTATCCAATGATTGGCAGTTAAAGGTGAGCTGCTGAAGTTCTTAATTAAAAGAAGATTTCCTATTATAATCCCCAATAAGAAACAGAATACTCCATATAGACATAACATTAGAAGAATATTTCCATTTTAAAACAGATTTTGAAAATTTCCTCCTTTACCTGCCTTGCCAAGTCCGAAACTAGAATGTTATGGTTTACGCTGGTGTAGCTGGCAACGTGCCATTCTTGCCCCTCATTAAGGTATGTCTCTCCAACTCTACTGCAAAGGAGTTTCCCTTGTGTAACAGGTGGCAGAATTTTCACTGCTGCTAACACCCAAAGCTGTTTATGCAACGCAGAAAAATGTTTTTAGATTTTAAAGGAGAACATTTTTGTCTTTTAAATTAAGAAACTTTCTGTGGTGCTCCTTAGCTGTTTGTCATTGACAACTTGCCAAATTTTCACTTACTTCACAGCAGGCAGGGTATTATAAACTCTTCCTAGAGATGTGCTGAAACTAAATTTTGGGGAAAAAAACCTCACCTTTTGCTTTTGCAAGCGTGAGATGTATTGATACACTACTAAAAGCTGAATGAAAGGTATTTCTCAGAAAGCACATCTCCCCATCTGGGTATAGAAGGACTCAAGGTTATTCTGTCCACATTTCAAGATCACCAGATTTAAGCAGGTTTGCCCTGAATGCTGTATAATCATGCTAGCAGCGTATTATGCGTAAGCTAATATGGCCTGCTAAGATTAGCCCAAACACCTTGTCACACTGTTGACCTCATTCTGCATAGAAGTAGGCGCACAGTGACCTCATGTCTGTCTGCAGCCATTCACACAGATACAGTCTTGGCGATCTGTGCTGTACCAGGTCTATGGGCTTCCTTCTTTTAAGTACTCTATTAAAAATATATACAGCTAATCCTGTAGTTCCTGGTTCTGATAAGAAAAGGGTTGTCATTTTCATAGTGATTTATCTTGTTTCTGCAGAGTATGAAATCCAGCAACTTTACTTATTCCTCTATTTAACATTCAAGAAGGATCTGAGACCCATATTTATTTCCCACTGTAATAGACGCAGAATTTAGTCCTACGATAGCATCATGTATGTTGCCGAGTAATAGGCAATGGTCCTTATATGATGCCAGTTTTTCTAAGCTTTTGATGTATTCCTTCATTTTTATCAATTGATCTACCTGTCTTCAGTGAGTCAAATGAATAAAATCAGCCTGCGTTGAAAATCTTATGAGGTGACACCTTCATCAAAATGACTAGTATGTTCCTTTTCCAGCAGACACTAGCGCAAGTTAAATTTAATATTCACTGGCAGGTAGAGACTTTTTTCACTTGACTAGATCTGTTTTCAGTGTTCAAAGTTTTATGTTATTAGTAAAAACAGTAAAAACAACTATGACCAAGAGACACTGTCAAGCTAGACTGGAAAAATTCTTCATTTACCTTTTTTTCTGTTCCATAGGATTTTAGTATATTTTTGCCTAAAAAAAAAATCAGTACTTTCAGTGAAAAAAAAAAATTGAGTACGTCTGGTTCACCAGAAAGCCTGTAGTGTGTGTGTGTACACGTAGAAAAATTTCACTACATGGCAGTAGTGAAAATGGCAGTGGAGCCATTTTTGATTGAAAAGTTAAGCATAAATATTACATTTATGGATTAAAGACCCTTTTGTATCCTGAAAAGAAAAATAGATTTTTAGAAATAAACATTTCCATTTTAAATGTGCACAAGATTTTTAAATATGAATGTGAGACCTAGTCTAATATGGCATAGATACAGATGTAGATCAGAGCTGATTTTATTGTAGATAAATGCAAATCCCAGCCTCAATATTATCTAACGTGAATTGTTTCGTATGAAGTTATATTACCTGCCAATGAAGAGTCAATAGACAGAAATTCTGAAGCATTTCTGTATGTTAGAATACAAGAGTAAGATCTTTAACTATTCTAGAGGAGAAGAAAAAAATCTTTTAGACTCAATAAGCCTTAGAATGTGTTCATCATCTAACAACTTTGAATCTAAAATGTTAGGCTTTAATTTATTGGGAGTTAGCCATCTATATGATGGCTGCAAAACACCCAAGAAAAATGTGTTCATGGATAATAACCCATGTAAACAGAGGGAAATTAGCAGTCTAGTTAATGAGGTTAAGCTACAGTATGTTCTCCATTATTATGAGCTAAACCACTGGGATCGTGAATGCAGAGATGACTCAGGTATTTTTACAGAGGCACAGAAGTTTGGAGAAAGAGCCTAAAAGGAAGGAGTCAGAAAACTGAAGTGATGCAATAAAAGTCTGTAAAGGAACTATAGTATCCTACTGAGATGGTATATAATTTGGGATTATTACTGAGTTACTAAATGGCAGTTCCTCACTGATTAAGAAGATCTGAGTGGGTTAAAACTGTTGAAGTTGCAGGGGAGTAATCAAACAGCAGCTTATTTGGCCAATTTGTTACTCTGCAAAAATCTTCTTGTAGCATGAAATATTAAACACATTGCTTTAAATAATAAAAATATCTGTTTTCTTTATATTCCTCTGTTCCTATCCTGTTCAATCTTGCTGGTACAAATAATAAATTATAATAATCAAAACACTTTTTAACTGCATCACATTTAATACTGTTTTCACCTCGCAGTCATTACTGAAGGGAGAATTAATATCCTAAGTATGGACCTGTTTTGACCTAACTAGCGAAACAGTCAAGGTTAAATTTGAGTGACACAAAGAATACATTTTGTCACTGCAAAAATGCAAAAAAAAAAAAAAAAAAAAAAAAAAAAAAAACCAAAAAAAACACCCTCTCAGTGTCCCACAGAACTTTATTACATCGTGCATAGTAAAACCACTAACAAAATATGGCTCTGGTTTTGAGACCTGAAGGAAGGGTGGCTGTGACAGTGCCCTTTAAAATAACACTGAAGTGTCAGCTCCCTTGTCAACATGATGCTTTAATCAGTGCAGGCTTTTTTTGTTGCAGGGTCTTCCACCTTATAATTGACCCTGACATATGCTATTCACTCTACCCCTTGGCTTTGGACATATAATTCCTGTCATGGTCAATTATTAGGTGATAGAGCCTGCAACCACAGTGACTATTGCTTAAAATCATCCTACACAGAAAGGCCTGAAGTGACCAAATTCAAATCTAACTGGAGGGGAACGGAGGATATAGTCTTTGATAAAACTAATACTCTTTTTGCTTCTATATAGAAAAATGTCAATTTTCATCATCCTATATATTACTGAGACAAATGGTGACAGTGCTATTTCTGAAACAGGTTAAAGAAAAGTACAAAAGCCGCTACCAAACTCCACATACTCTTAAATGAGGAAATTGTCTGTACGAGCATACAGTATGCATAATTAGATTACACTACATTTGAAAGGCAGATGAGAATTTGAGAGTGACAAGTGGGCAAGTGCTATAAATAAGGGCATGCTATTTCCTTTCTAACACTTCTTTGTCTGTATGCTTTCTTTTATGTTGTTTAAGCTTTGAAGTAGAGAACTATTTTGCAATAGTCTGAAAGACACTTCTAAGTACTGTAGCGATAACAACTGATTTTGAAAAAAACATCTTGTTTAGTTGACCCACTGATTCTGTAATACCTGGTCTCCAATCTTAATATAAGCATTATGTTTTTTTTAAAAAAATGCAATTTTGCAGATTTAAAACAGAGTAAACACAAGTCATTGTTCCACTGCAATAACATTACAGCATCTTTACACTCCAGGAGTAAGAACTGAGACAAGAGCAGAAGTTTTAACATCCATCTGCAGAGATTTCCTTAAAAGGCCAAGTTATGAATCACTTCACAGATTCTGTGGCCTTAGTCCCCTATGCAGTTAATCCAGAGGGCCAGTGATTCCTATTTTTTGCTGTATGGGTATCAATTTCACTTTCCCAATTACCATTGCCTGTTTTTTGCAGAAGCTGAGATGAATTTTAATAATCTATATTCTTCTGAATCACAGGTTATTGTCTAGAGGTATCTACCACTGATTTGTTTGACCGTTGACAACTTACTTAATTCTCTTGTACCTCAGTAATCCAACTCAGAAATAATTCTTAAAAGATGTCTGCAGATCTGCTGAGTTTTACAGGTAATTCAATATATTATGTTCTGAAAAATGTGATTCAATGATATTTTATTGCATATCTTAGCCTGAATAGAAAAAGCTCTAATTAACATTCATACAATTATCTATATCTTTTAAAATCCCATCTGTACAATTTGTCTTAATGATGTGTAGATAGCATAGCAATCCCAATAAATACCAAGCACATGTAATGCAAGTGCTTTTAATTTAAACCATACCACTGATTAACAAACCTTTAGGTGGAGTGTTCTGAAACTATGATATGTGTTTCATTGTACAATTTCTATTGCACAATTGTCCTAACAGCTGAACCCCTCTTCTTGCTCATGTACAGTCCTACATATATGTGGGAGCTGTTACTCCAGCAACTGCTATTACTGCAAGTACTATCCTCCAAACAAGTCAACTTTAGAAACCACTAATTTAGCTACAGTTTTTGAAAACATATGGCTAATTTTACCAGAATGTGTAAACCAACTCAAGTGTTTGCAAGACAGAGACTTACAGTTACTGAACTTACTAATATACAGAAATGCATTTTTTCCTCACCTTCAGAATAAAAAAAAGTAGCTGCTCCTGACACACATGCTTTTTATCTACTCTGCACATATCACGTGGCATGACATCCTAAACATTATTTCATATCAGAGTTAATTCAGGTTTCAGCAGTCATACTGCAGTCTGTGAAGCAAGGAGAATAACTCCTGGCTATTTTATGGTTTGAAGCATGATCAGATATACTAACAGGGCTCTATGAAGTGCTCATTTCAATATCTATAATGTATTTTTAAAATATTTCATCTCTGTACAGGTCTCATCCTCTAAATAACTGGAGCACCTCTATCACACTTAAGAAGCAGAGCAGTAAAGCCCAAAAATATGAGACTGCACCAGCAATCTGAATCTTGGAATTTGATTCTCTGTTTGGTCAGTAACTTGTTGCACGATCCTTCTTGCAACTTCAGCTGCTCTTTGTTTCAGTTTCTCTATCTGTAAAGTGGGCATAATTACACTTTGTCAAGTATTTTAAGATCTATAAGGTTTTACAACTGTGTAAGTTATAAAATATCATTGTAAGAATTACAGAAATCCTTCTGAAACCTTTAAACTCTCAGTTCTTCCAAGGATCCGTCCCTAACATTTAGATTATGGCAAGCAAGGTAATTAGTTTATGTCTGAGGGAAAAATAGTAATTAGCTTATTTTTAATATTTATATGCATGTTCTTCCTGGGAAGTATACAAGGATATCATAAACAGTGTTTAAATCTCACCACGGCAACTGATTTTTCTACGCTCTATCAATAACGTACTTGCAGAACTGCCAGATGGGAAGAGAAACTGCAGAGTGAGAAAATAATGGTCAGGTTTGTAATACAATAAGAAGAAAAGATCAGACATTACATTCATGATTTTAAAAGAACATATTTTGACTAACTTTAAACATTTAACCAACTTCTTAAATAAAAGCTTTGTATTGATCTGTCTGCAAGAATGGCAAAAGAAAAAAGTGAAAAAAATAATATAGCTAAAGCTGACACAAATCCTAACCAAATACAATTAATACTGAATATTAAAATGGTAAATATTTGGATGATAAATCTTGTGGCAGTAAGGCAGCCAGAAGGTCAGCACGAGCTTTGCAGTAAAGATTTCTAATAGGGTCTATCCACTCTCTCCTTGTTCAATTATGGAGAAGATTGGTAAAAAAAACAGGGCTTTGAAAATTTTGATTCTCCCAGGCTCCTCTATACATAACAGCATTAAAAACAAACATTTAAAGACAGCAAACTTGCAAAACCTCAGTGCATTTTTTAACCCATTTTCAGGCAGCATTAGATCAACAACAGAAATAATTGCTGTCAGTTTGTACTTTTTGACCAATAATTCTCTGTATTTCCTGCAAGAAACTTGAGTGATGCAAATGACCTTATTTTTACAGCATGCTTTTATTAAATAGTTTATTATTTTGGCAGACTAATAAAGATTTTGGTATTTGCTTTTATTTGCAATAATATTACCACCACATAAAAAAGGATTTTATGTTCTTTTTGAGGAACAAGGAGGATAAAAGTGTTGATGGATAGTGCAACTAAGGCATCAGCAATGAGCTGGAAATGAGACACATAAATATGAAAGCAGAGCTAAGAAAATAGAACTGCACCCTTGGCCTTTCTTAAAAGAACACGCACATGCCACGGTTCATTCATACAGTTATAGAAACTCCTTTTGTTTTCAGTTACTCAGTGAAAATGTGCAAAGACTAAAATATTATTAAGATTCTCAGGTTTTTGCAAATTTCTGAAATTCAGGTAATCATAAAATGTTTCTAAAGATTTAGAGAAATGATTTATGATGAAGATGATTTAAGTGTGCATTTTTTGAAGTAGAAATTTATCCCTTTTTCTGGTTATATCTTAACCAAAGGTGGTGGAATGATATAAATTTTCAATTTTCCTTTTTGTTGCCTCCAAATAGACCTAACAGTCTTCAAAGATTGAAGAACAGTAACCTAATAGCCGCATTGAATAATCATGTACAAATTTTTAAAACAGGACTATCAGTGCTGTAAACAGAAAGAGCCTAGATAGCATGCCATAGAATTAAACTTATCTTGAATGGGGGAATTATTTCATATAAAAATGATAATTACAGTCCTCGTTCTCCAATAATCAGAACTGTTTAACAATCAGTGGTGTTGGATACTAAGGGTAGTCAGGAGTGCGTGAGAGTTGCTTAGTAACTTTTTATGACATGAGCCTTAATTCAAACAAACAATTATACATGCCTTAGAAATAATGCTACTTTGACTTGATTGGGGGTATGTAAGATCTGAATTTTATATATAGTCATCCTTCAAAAACACAGACGATGTGGAGAAATTTGAATGGAGCAAGCACCACCCGAAAAGAGGTCAACATAAAAACAGAAATTCACCTGTCTGGTGAATGCGTATGTTACATTTGCAATATCTAAAAGGCAATCAGTAAGTAGGAATCATGAAGTATGACTTTCACAGAAGACTAAATCTAGCAATTAATTATATGTCACGGCTTAAAAATCAGAAAACTGCTTATGCCCATTGCCAGTCATTCACTCCCTGTCAGTAGTAGTTCACATCTTTCCTGGGATGGCATCCAACCATAGTGGCGTCTAAAATATAGCAGGCTATATTGTTACAGTTGGAGGTGAAATTGAAAGTTGCACCAAACAGAAGTGACAAATTCACATTGCTCAGTGTTGCCTAGCAATAAGAGATGAGTTTATTATGAACACTGACTCGATCCATTGCAAAGGGGCTTTGTATTCACACTGAAATGCCGCTCTCCTTGCAGGCAAGGGGCAGAAAATGGAGCGGGCAGAAAGAGGGAAAGCACTCGCAGCAGTTGTGAGCCCCTTGGGAACTGCAGGGTTCCTCCGTGTCCCTTGGGCACGGCTCAGGAAGGGAAGTGCAGAGGCTGCCCCAAGCCGCGCTCTTGCATCAGCTGCCTCGCTCATCACTCATCTGAATCTTCTTTCCTAGTGCCATTTCATTAGTACTGCCGTTTCAGCTCAGAAACTTCGGATACAGAAATTGCTGAACGTTTGCAGCTCACTAGCTGTTTTGTTGTGCAGAGCTTCCCGTTTGGTTCAGCTCTTTTTATTTACTTCAAGGGAAAGGCACTAGACTTCAGGGAGCTTTTCTCTCCGTAGGCGCCTTGCTGTTTTTCTTTTTAACCGTTGGTTATCTGGGACCACATTTACTTCTTTCTTGGACGTTGGACTGTGTCTTTCAAGGTGTCAGGTCCCTAACTGTTCAGATAAATAGGACTTTGAAGAGATATCTAGGTACCCTTGAAAAGCTTACTGGCTGCCCACTTGCATTCTTAGGCACCTAGTTACATTAAAAAATCCCTACAATAGCTCCTATTAAAAGGAACTCCAATAACTGATCTGGTTCTGTGCTTTTATGCCATCTGCATTTTTGACAACTGAGTATTTTTGGCAGCTTGGGCCATTGTGCCCAATGTTCACATCAGAGCGCTCTCGCTCTCGCTCTCTCCCTTTTAAAAAGCACATAACTACATATATAATAAGAAAATGCGTTATACTACATGTTATGCTTTAGACATTGGGGTTTAAAGTTAGTTCTTGAAGTGAGAAAAACACACAAGATGCTGCATTTATATTATAATGAAATATTTATATTATAAGTCACCAAATACCATGTAAGGAAGCAATGTCTAATACATTGAAGTTACAAAACAGTTGTGATTATACGAACTTAAAAACAAAAAAATAAACTAAGGATTAATTTTAGAGATGATAAAGTTTAATTAAAATAGAATAAAGTCTAGATATAATATGTTCAATTTATACTTTTTATATTTATGAAGTGGTTAATTATAATGTTAATGCAAATTAATCTTTTCAGCAAACATTTTCCCCTCAACAAATATTTTCACCTTGCCAAAGTATTTAAACTTGCTATAGTTTAAAAGTATAACGTTTATGTTTTGTGTGTAAAATTGAGCTGTTAACTCAAATTCCCATTTATTCAGAAAATTTACCCATTTACTTTTGCAGGTACAAATGTGAGGTGCTTAGATTTTGTAGATGTTTTGGTAGAACCCATTAGTAACTTTGGTCCTTTCTTTATTTCAGATTCAACGTGTTACAAACAAACATATTCCACCTGTTACAACAATCTGGCATATTACTTTCTTGATACGTGATGATACAATACCTCTCAGGTTTGCTGAGTAGCAAAGAGAAATGTAAGCAAATTAAAAGGTTTTCCACTTTCACAGGTTTTTGCTGCTTAGGGTTCTGTTTGCCTGAGAACTGTATGAATAGAAGCCATATTTTATAGTATTTCTTTAACCTCTGCCATCTGGTGTAGGTTAGTTTTTCCACTGCCAACATTTCCTAGAGGCCTCAATACCAAAATCTTTAATTTCTAAGTAAACGTTTGGACTTTATAAATCCAGTTTTAAAAAAATAGAGCATTGTTGGGTTTTTTTTAACTATATATTACGTTTACCTCTAGAGATGGCATTAATAAACACACAGACAAGTGTTTGGGTTTAAAGGCTTCTGGCCACAACTTTATGTCCTATAACAGAGCTCCAGGTCACCTGACATCTTTAATCACTGCTCAGCTATCACAAAGGCGCTTCAATATCCCCTACGGGCCCAAAGCCTGAGGCTATGTCCAGGGAGTTGCACCACCATAGCCAAACGCTCCCAGAGCAAGCGTGGTTTCAGGCAGATAATACTCATCCATGCCAAAGCCAAAGCTTTAGCAGCTCTAAATTTTACATGTTGACTAAAATGGCTTCACTGCAACAATAGAGGATTGTTGCTACAAAACAATTTGGACAAGTAGGTAAATGCTGTAGGAAAACAAGAAAGACGTAACCAGATCTCTAGGAGCTACTTTATCTGCTACTTGACGAAAAAAAATATCAGGATTCTTAGGCCATGAGCAGAAAAGCTTTTCTAAATTTACCAAAGCATACTGTTACATTTTGTACTAGCCAGCAAATTCACAAATCTCAATTTGTAAATATGCAATAGTGTTGACTGTCCCAAGCTGATCTTTTGTCAGAATGAAAGATTGAAAAAAAAAGGTTGCTTCTGCTGAGAATGAGCAGGCGTACACAGTTCATCTTAATCAGCACTCCTCAGAGACAGACAGCCACCAGGGAAAAGACATTTGGATAATATGGATGTATAGATAATAAAGGAGAACAGTTAAAGATCAGTATAAGCACGATCTGAAGGGTAAAGAAATAGAAAAGAACTATTTTGTTACTTCCTTCTGCTTTAGAAGACGATCTGAAAAAGCCTTAGGAGCTCCTACTTCTTTCCATGCCTACCTAGGTAAAAATATTTTTTGTGTATATCCCTAAATTCTGAAATATCAGTGATAGTTTGGCTGTTTGGTTTTCCGTCTCCTGAAGACTTTCTGGAGTATTCAGAAATGTTTTTTTGGCATATTCTGATTCTTTTAATGAAAATTTCACAAAGGGTGTTGTTTATTCAGGTTCAAATTAAACAAGTGTTAATAAAAACAAAGAAATGTTAATAAAAACAAAGAAATGTAAGTAATCTAACTAACAAATGCTTCTTTTCTGAGGGCTGAGCTGTAATGCAAAAGTTATATTCATTTAATTAAATTAGTTTAGAATTTAGCTAGTTTAATCAGTGCAAACTGGTAATGAAGATTCATTTGTTGAATTTGAATAAGTAGCTGATATTCAAATATCAGCTGATATGCTGATATGCTCCTGGGCATCTGCTGGACAGTGTGGATGAAAAGATGCCATATTACCCCTTAACCAGTCTGGGACATTAAATTCTTTATTACTTTGCATGGCCACTAATTGTAGTTACTTTAATATCCTAAGTTATAAACAACAGTATTTTGGGACTGAAAACGCTGTCACTGCTATGAGGGAGATGATCTCTGGTGCCTGGATAAACAGCTAGTGATGGTTAAATTGCCCCAGTGCGAATCATGAGAAGTTATAAATCAGTGTCTGCAGCACAGTCTGTTTAGTTATCAGTTAAACTTGTTTGGTTTAATATAGTCATATTCTGACACTAGTTTACTTTGAGATCATTTACATTTTTCATTGTGCTCCTTAAAACTTCTATTGTTGAGGTGCCACTTAGCACAGGCATCTAAAATGAGAGCTCAGATATGCCCTAGAAGATCTTCTATCTCCGTATTTCGTATAACCCACTGGTTAGGAAGCCTGGAGAACCTTTGCATGTATTTGTGTTGGGCCTGGACTTCGGCTCTTTTCCCAGCGCATCTTACCAGTTTGCTCACTATTCCATTCATTTTTTTGATTTTGAATGAATGCCAGTCTAGGTATCCTGTGTCCAGCTAGGTATCCTAACTATTGGAATAGAGTGGGTTTAGCCTTAAGAAATCAAACACACTCTCTGATTTCTATCCATCTTTTCTCTGCCCCCTTCTGCCACAGTTTTTTCTCTAAGCCTTTGGCCAACATAACCAAGTATGACAAAGGTCTGGGGAACACCGGTAGGAAAAAGATAGGAGAAGAAGCTGGGAGTTATTTTTCACGAAGTTGTATGGTTATGTGGTTATATCTTTCGCAATTTCTATTTTAAACTCGGCTGCTATTTTGTTCCTAACTTGCAACCCTTCCCCAAAGAGACTGGAGGGACCTCAGACTGAACTAATACACTTAACTCTGAGGCACAGGTTCTGAGCTCTGACCTCCTTCTCTATATTTCCTGCTTAACAGAAACCTTAGTTGCTCAGTAACATAAATGCTATTCTTCGATTTTGTCTGCAGCCAGTGTGCCTGCCAAACTTGAGCTGAGGGTTACATTTGATGGCAGAGTGCCAGTTTAGGTACTGAAATGTTTAGCACAGCAATGCCTTTGTGAGGCCCTCAGCATTCTCATTTGCATTGTAAGCAGGCTAATGAGAACCAAACTCTTTAATTCTGTATAGAAGTAAATTTACCTACAGATTCTAAGTGGTAGAGTCCGTTGAAGTAAGTGGACTTATATCAGAAATAAATTGGGTCCATGCAAATGAGTATTTCCACTTTCTCAGTCATCCTATGGTTTAGATTGTTATATTTAGTGAATACCCAACTCCTCACTGAAGTATTGCTGGTTTTTGATGAGTACCTGGATACACACAATCACATATCATGTAAAAGTTGCCTATTTTGATCAGGTGACTTGTGCATGGAGAACAAGAAGAGCTACATATGCTGATCATATACAAATACGTAACATATATTGATCAAGAGACAGCGATAACTCAAACTTTCTAGAGCTTTAGCATAAGTTTGATCCAGGGGCCATTGCACACTGCGCAGAGTTTTGGTTGTGGTATAATAAATAGTCAAACAAATTCTCAGACCCTGAAAGTGTATTTTTCTTTAATATGAATTTTTAAGCAGGTTTTTTGGCATGCATTCTGTTTGTACTGTGCTTGAGGTTGTTTATGGCATTAGTGGTTTGTGTGTTTGTGCATGTTTACATTCTGTCTGCTTATGAAGTATTTCACTGGTATCCTTACGCAGCATGTGGTCGAAGACTATTTTTGATAGCATGTGTAGTCATTGTGCACTTTGCTGAAAGGCCTTTAAACTAAGATAGGTTAAACACAGCTTCTCTGCAGTTTCATAAAGGGAGGTTATACTTTTCTTTACAGAAGTTAGATACAGAAAATACCTCTGCAGGTTTAAAAATGAAAGTGCGAGTGTTAGCCAATTTTTCTGAGAATCATAGCAGTTTGCTATGTTTGGAGCTCGTAAACATTATTAATACTATTAATACCATTATTACTATAAGTACTATTAATAACTGGAACATTAGTATATTTTTATTATCCTAGATGTCAAAATTAACTGATGACTCATTATAGTATAACGATTCCAGGTGTATAAACCATTTTTGAAATGAGCCACACAAGCACAAGCTAACAAGGACAATTTAATCTTTACCTGACAGCTATATGTAAATCCTGCTTTTGGGTTCAGTCTCTTCCGTCTGCAGAGATGCACAATACCACCTCTGGGCCATGTTCTTTAGGGTATTAACTATACTATGTGTACTATAAGATCAGGCCCACAGGCAGAGTTGTGAAATTAATCTGCAAATTAAACTGAGCTTTGAGAGATGGTTGATACTCTTCTTGGTGTTGTGAAAGTATAGGTTGTTCAGCATATATCTAACAAGATATTACAGGAATACTGTTTGCAAAAGATGTAGATGCTGAGATGCTTTAGGCACTCACAGGCATAAGCTCAGTGAGGATTTTGTGCATGCTGCAGAACAAAATATTGCTGCTTTATTTAGATACCTAACTGCTACTTTAAAAACACAGTTCTCCCCCAAAAATCTTGTCCTAGAGTTCAAAAAGCTTTAGGTTTCCTGCTTCTGCAAAAATTATTGCAAATCTCCATAAAACTTGGCAGAAACAGAGTTGACCAATGCTAAGTGCTTTTGAAAATCCCACTTGTAAAACGCTCCGTAAGCACTGAGCAACATACTTCTAGCAGATAATAAACTCTGTATTTCAGCTCCAATTTTCTCGAGAGTGTTTTCGTACAAATATACCTCTCTCCTTCCTGCCATTATATTATTAGACTTTCCTGATACTTCTTTTATATTGCTCAAATGTGCATTTATGAGAACTTAAAATGTATTTCCTTAGGATTACATCTTTGAATTAAAGATTAAATTAATCAATATTAGTAAAATCATTTCACTGGTCTTGTTTCCACAGCTTTGTATCTGTTCTTTGAATATAAAGTATTATACTTCTTTGTCATTTATAACACCATGCTGTGCTGTTCAGTTATAGTTGCTTTTTATGTACCATGCTCTAATGGTGAGACCTTTGTTTAACAATAATTATTTAAGTGAATTTAAGTGAATTAGAAAGAAGATAGCTAGAGGTGGAACCCAGGCCCTCCAGCTGCTCCTTATGTTTGTAACATGCCATATCTATGTTATTCCTGAGAAGCCTACATTCAATCCATAGAAAATAACATTTCTGTGCCTTAAGACATAGGAGCCATTCATACAGAAATGAGAAACAAAGTGTGTACAGAAATAAACTTTACATCTTATGACAGTAGCAGCAGGTTCATAGTGTCAGGAAGAAAAAAAAATGATGAAAGGCAGCCAAGCCTGACAAACTGAATTGTGGCTCATCTGAATGTTTTTGAACTTGGTCTCTCTAACAAAACAGTGGTAAATTTTTTGCATGAAATAGTAATTTACAGTTACAAAAAGGAAAATTATAAAAGTGCCCATCATCAGAATAGACTAGTTTTAAAATAAATGTGCATGCTTTATATAAATTCAGAGATGTAGGCACCTGTACAAATATTCTTAAATATTTTAAATTGTTAGCAGAGAGAAGCATTTCAGTAAAACCTAAATGATGATATGATGGACTGAATTTTACAGTAATTTACGTAGAAATATATATCCAAGCAAAATCAATGTATAAATCCAAATAATCACTATATGAGTGCTATATTTTTATGTTTAATATAGAATATTTTATATCTATCTATTTTATACATATACATATATATATATATACACACACACACATATATATGTATCTATATCCTGTGTATACATAGAATAGATCTTCCAGTTCTTATTCTTGTATAAATCAGGAGTGATTCCACTAAAGTCAATGCTTAAAATGTTGTAAGAGAGGTAATCATCAAGTCCATTACATATAGTAAACACATATTAACATTTAAGAGATGAGCCAAGACAATACTTCAACTATTCATTTTGGGCTCTATCCAAATACTGCCTTACATGCTAAACAGTCAGAAGTATATTATTTTGATAATATTCTTCAGTCGATATATTTTTATATTGTAAAGAAGACCTATGTGACTTGGGTGGTATTGAAAATGGAATTTGGATCTTAAGTTACTTAAAAGTTGTCAGTATTTTAGCTCTGATATCTTCCATTTTATGTTTCCAGTGTAGTGAGAGAATTGCTAAAAGAACAATTTAACTTCTGCAGGAGTTCAGGGGTTCTTTGGGGACTTACAGAATACAAGAAGTCAGCCAGTGTTCAAGTGAGCGTGATATCAACAAACCTCTAGAAAGCATTTTTAAACCCCCTATAAAGTATTTTTGATTGTGCAAAAGATATTACAATTATTGTCTGAAATTTTGCTTTTAATATACAAAAGCATCCCAGGGGGCTGAAAATATGTTCAGCTTCATTATGTGTATTGACTTCAGACATCATTACCCACTAAAAGTCACTTCAGCTCCAGGTGTGACTATTTGCTATTAAGAAATCAAGCTGCTAGTTAATTATCCACTTTAAAAATAAAGTTTCTGACTTTAAGATGAAAGGAAAAGGACACTTTTCACAACATTTCCAATGAATTGGAACTTCTTGCTTCAAATGATATTCAAGAAACTTGCTTTTTCTCTTGGAATTGGGTCAGAGTTTTTCTAGCCTTGATAGAATTGGCATCCTTTCTCCAAATTGAAATATGCCAGCCGCAGTACTTTTTCAGTAATATACTTATCACGCAGAAAATCTTTGATAAGGCCACATATGCAACATTTGTGTTATAGACTTCTGTGAACCTGCAAGGTTATGTGACTGTGAGTAAGCCCTTCTGCCACTTGATGTTATTAAGACTTCAGAAAGCTTGACCGTGACACAGAGTTCTTTTTCCCCCAAAGGCTCGACATTTTTTTTGTGCTACATTTTTCTGAAGAACTCTTTGTTTGAAGAAGCTGGGCAGGGTAAAGCTGGCAGACTGGAATACTGCCCTGATGTGTTGTGACAGACATGTAATCTGCCATTTGACCACTGGTTCACACATCAGTGTTAATGTGAATGTGACACCTCTCAGCATACTGTTAATCATGCATTACTCTTCTGTCTCGAGATGTGGAGTAGACTTTTATTCTTTTCAGAAGACTACATTAAAAATTTAGTGAAATGAAAATTTACAGCCACAAATGCAAACTGATTGACAGCTGCAAATCACAGTCACAGAAACATTGATATATACATATTTATAGATCCCTAGATTTCAAAACTAAAAAGGATCATTAGAGCATTCTGCTTAATCTAATGCATTCCCATTCCAAACGTGCAAGGAGTCAAATGTATAGCCACATGTCGAATGTGAACAAACCTACAGGATGGCCTTCCACAGTCCAGAAATAAGACCAATTCAGCTTTCTTTTCTTTACTAACACTTTTTTGTCTCTTGGGTTTTGTTTCCTTTTCTCCTGGTGTTTCATCACCAAAGTGCCCAGGAGTTCATCTGCTTTCATTCAACTGAAATGCATGTACCAGATGGTGCAAATAGCCCAGTATATTTCAATCCTGTATCCATGTCAAAAAATAGGCAGACTGCTGCAATTCTTGGTTGCTGCACCTCATGGTATCAAAGGCTGGTTTAGAAGAGTGACACTGCTTGACAATGAATAAGATTTTTCAGGTCTGGCAGGGAAGTTGCTTTGGAAGCTAAAATCCTGCTTCTACTCTGTAGGAGTTGCTTTTCATGATTAATTAATCATGTTTACGCTAATCTACAAAGGATGTAAAGAAATATAAAATATAGTTACAGAAATGTGTCTAGTTAGGATACTTTATAGTAACCATTTCATGACCATTCCTGAATTTAAGTATTTTACCTACTTTTTTGTTAGAATTATAATGGAAGTTGACCTAAAATTGAAAGGAAAGGTATACATTGTACTTAGCACATTTTTACTGGAGGACCACTGCAATCAGCTTTTGTTATATGAGCAGCCTAAACCACTGATGTCCTTAGGTCAGTGAAGTTTCAAAATACCTTGAGGGCTAGGGAGTGCAGTACATTCTGAAGGTCACTAGCTGCTTATATCTGATAACAGCTGCTTAGAATTCACCCACAAGTCTGTCAAAATATTTCCATCCTAAAACAGTACATTTACAAAAGCCATAGCACTAGAAAAATGATGATATGAGGTTTAAAAGAGTGGAGAAATACGTTTTGCTTGAAGAAATGAAACTGCAGATAGTAATTGTAAGCTGTTTGGGGCAAGGGTTGCCATTTTTTCTGTAGGCATTGACTTCTAGGTACTATGACAATAATAGGGAGCACAAGAAATGTTATGGCTTCCTAGTCTTTCTTCTGGTATCTTCATCCCACGAAGAAGAGCAGAGGACATCTGTAATACACTTGGGCAGCAGTGCAATGCTTTCTCACCCTGTCCCTCTGTCAAAACTGCAAGACTATGAGTCTTTAAGACCCAGACAAAGTATTCCTCTGCCTGTTTCAGGGTAATGCGTGCATTTTTTGATCTTCATCTTGTTTACAAGCTAGGATATGAGAAATTTAACATCTCTTAGGGCATTCTGCTTGACTAATTTTAGTGGTCTGTGGGGTCATTTATTAGTGGCTCAGCAAGGGACATGAAGTACTCTTTTACCTGGTTAACCTCCCTATCAAGTTTTGAAGCTTTTTGTTCTGATTTTTCTTTTATTGAAAATTCGTCATGATTATGATTTCCCAAACAAAGTTTTTCAGTCACCACTGAAGAGACAGAAGTATCATTTGGAAGGCTAACTTCCTTCTTCAACAAAGAATTTGAGAACAAAACAGAATGCCACAAAAATGTTCGCATAACTTATAAGACAAGACCTGTCTTACAAGCAATTACTGTAGAATTATCTGCACATTTATTCTTTATGGGTATAACAGTGCCATATATATGGATATGCTTGTGTACAGATGTATTTATGCATCTTTATATATATATACAGAAGCTCCAGTTTGGTTTTCAGTCTTGAAAGCATAGGTGATTCTTCTCATGTTCATAAAGAAGTATGATTTTAAGCAGAGATGATACTGAAAAGAATTGTTTGATTAGCTAAAAGCAACTAATAGATTAAGTAAGAATCAACAAGCAGGCTATAGCAGCAGTTACATATACTGAAAAGTGTAAAAACAAGGCAAGAGACAAAGGTTATTTAATATCATAGATGGGAATGCCATTAGAAAAAGTGGGATGTGGTAATAAAAAGAAAGTTTAGACTGACTATTGGAAAAAAATCTGGAGAATGAACTAGCTGCACTAAGCTCCAATGTAATCTCTACAGGGAAGTATTAGCAGTCCGACTGTTTGAGATTTTTATAAGGCCAAAGGAACATGAAAATGTATGGTGGGGAAGAAACTTGAATTGGCAGGTGGATGGATTAGCTGACCTATTAGTTCTTTTCTATTGCAAACTTCTATAATTTTATGTGGGGAAAATTCCTTTTCAACCCACGCTGGCAATCTGTTTATGTTCTGAAGTATGATGATTGACAGCCCTTTTAACTTTTAACCTAGAGAATATCTCTGCAAGTGTTATTCCTACATATAAATGTCTAGTGCTTTTAATAAAAAAAAAAAAAAAGTCTCTCAATTAGAGGACTGTATCCATGTGCAATGCAGAATGGAGATCACAACAGAGTCTGAGGTGTTATAGCGGCATGGGCAGCACTCCCACTCAGGAAGGATGGGGCGTTGAGAAGGAAAAGGAAGCATTTGGGGCTTAAAGGCTGGAGAGACAGTAGAGGCAAATAAGAGAGAAGTTGAAAAAAACAGGAAGAAAGAAAAGTATAATTTTTGTGGAAAGGGGAGGAATAGGAAAGAAAAGAATAGAAGTGGGAAGGTGGAAAGGGCAGAAAACAGATAAACAAGATAGTTGGGGAGAACTAAACTGTGGAGCAGAAGAACAAGAAGAGCAAATGCTGATGTGCCCCATGCTATTATGGTTCCACAGTACTTCCTATTTGTAAATGTGCTTACTCTTTACTCATCCATATGTATCCCCTGCATGTTTTAAACCGTACGATACTTATTAAATACTGCTGAAGTACAATATATGGATTTTTGTAATAAATAGCACATATTACAATTAAAACCTAGCCTATCCTCATTTCTTGTGACTGAAAGTACAGCCCACCAAAAGACAGACCATCGTAAGAAAACTTTGCACCCAAACAGAACAAAATGTCACCTTCTGCAAATCTTTCCCATTTTTTTTCCCTGAATTAGGAAACTGGAGAAGGATTTATAAATGAGAAAGCATAAAAAGAAATACTTAAGAAATAATAAACTAGAGAAATTTAACTTATTTAAATAATCTCACCATAAAAGTTCTTCACATCTATGCCATTAAACTAAAGCTCAGAGTGTAAAAAGACAGACTTATGAAGAATAAAAGTAAAAATGATCACAGAGCAAGTAATCAAACATATCTTTGCAATGTTACTTATTCTGACTTAAAGAAGTTTGCTGAAGCATCAACTTCATTTCTGTCGAGGGCTGTAAAAAAGATTGAAGCCAAGGCCTGAAATATGAACAAACAATGCATCTAAGTTAGTGCCCCATGGAATATTTTAAAATTATTTAACACAAATCATCTCAGTGTCAACAACTCATCACAGATAAACTATCTAATTAACAGAAGCCATCATAGTATTTGAGAACTCAGTCTTGGCTCAGTTGATGTACCAGAAGGGCACTCCTTGATAAGCAAAAATTATAAAGGAAGGTTTAAAAAACATCACTGCCTGAAGTAGATTCTTTTTAGTTTTAAATTAACCCTCTGCTTGTTTTTGTTGAATTTTTGTGAGATAAGGAGCACAAGTTGGCTACACGTTCTTAGGTATATTCCATGTTAAGAGCATGGCCTATTTTATGATGTAGTATCTTTTCAGCCAGTCTGCCCTGGACTTGATACCGTGCCAGAATGACAGCTCAGTTTACAAAAGTGTCCCTAACTTTTGTAACCACTTCTGGGATAGTTTTATCCCACTTCTTAAAATAGCAAAGGGTGTCAAAATCTTGAGGGTATAAAGCTTCACTACAAAACAATTTGTGCATCAAAATATTGCCTGGTTGTTGCAGCACCAATCTAACCGTTTGGTGGAATCCAGGTACTTCCTTGCCCTACATGAAGTCTACGGAGAGAGAAAGCCAACAATGAGATCCAAAGAAACATTGCATAAAGTTACCTAAATCGGCTCAGGGGAAATACTGAAAAGAGAGATGTCTCACAGGTCTCTAAGGCTCGAGTTTTATGTGCTGCGTTGCAGGGACACAATTCTGTACGTTAAGATTCATTTTTTTCTTCAGAGAGGAAATGTGAAGTAACACCAGGCAGTAGTGGAGCACCATCTCCTTTCCATCCCTTCCCAAGCAGCTTGCTTGCAAGAGCATTCACCTGGGGTATGGCAGGCGCGAGTTCAGTCACCTCTTCTGCCTAATGGGGATTTGAAGCTGTTTCTTTCAGATAACCGTTGTAGCTGCTCAGGTATGTGACAGTCTGGAGCACTCCCTCACGCTCCCACGTGAAACGGTACTTCTAGTATGGAGTGATTAAACTCATTACATCCGAGAGAAAAGGAGAGACAATATGTCTTGAAAACGCCAGTGGTAAACTGCCGGTGTACAAGGCGCAGTACAAGCCTACGTCACTCACATCCAATATAAGCCTTTATTTGTTGGGCTTTGGATAGTGCACAGGCCATTGCTGGTCCTCTGCATGCAGCGAATTTTACTCTGTGACTACAGTTAAAAGAGAACCAGCCTGTGTCTTACAGTAATTGTTTTAGTTTGTTCACAAATGTTGCTCCATTTCTCCAGTGAGTAATTTAAATTTAAATTTCCTTCCCACTTGGCTGTAATCTTTCCCTGCAGGCCACTGTGTTATCCAGCAGGAAAGGATATAAATTAGAAACTCCTTTTCAGCTGAATTCATAACTATAATTTGACAGGCATCTAGGTTGGATTTTCGTTCTTTCAGGGACTGCTGGATAGCTGTAAAAGTCTGAGGAACACAGTGAGTAGCATTAATATGTGGCATATTAATTCCTATTTGACTTATAAATACCAAAATCATATCTCATATCAGAACAAAAAAGGTGACCTGCAGGAGCTCTGCAATATGAAGATGACAAATAAGGGTCACTAGACTGAAGAGTTTTCCTGAGAAAAAAATTTAGACTTGAGATTTTTCTCTGAGCTGGAACAGGTCAAGCTGTTGGCATCAAGTTTTGCAAGACATCAATTTATCCCCAGCACTTATACCATTCCTAGAGCATTCAAAGGTTTGAACAAAGCATATCAAGCACTATTTTATCAAACAGAGATGCTGCATTTCCTCAAGTCTTTTAAAAAGCATAAAAATGAGTGATGGAACGAGAGTAAGTTGCATGCATTACTCCCAATATATTACTACATATTGGGAAAGTAAGTTTTAAACTGAAAAAAAGGTTTTAAACTTTGATCTAATTAAGATTTAGCGTCAGATCTGTAGAGGTATTTAGGCACTTAAGCCAGCTACCTACCTTTACAAATCTGAGCTGGGGCTTTAAAAATAAGACAGGAAAATAAACAAGAATATGCATATATGCTAAAAACAATAAGAAAACTTAGCTCCATTTCTTCACCAAAACACTTCATAATCCAAAATTTGCAGTGGACTAGTGTGAAAATGGGATATTTTCAACTGGAAATGGTTGAAAATATGTATTCCCATCTTTTTTTTTGAAAATTTGGAGTGCTAGAAATTTTTAAATAGCTCTATTTTAGTTCATTAATTAAAAACTATTTCTCAGCTTCAATCCTGTCTAGCCTGCCAGAGACATTGAGATAAACTCTAAGAAGAGTAAGTCATAATGATCCTTTCAATGATGTCAACATGTCAGTGAATGAAATGTAGAGGATTTTGTTTATCTAACTTTGCTTTCAGCTGACACTGAAGTCAGGTGATGTTATTCTAGGACAACTCCAATACGGAACATAGGAATGCTGGCTAGAAGAAATCTGCAGAGATCACTGAGCTTGAATGCAGGCAGCAATCTAACAGGTATGGAATACATGCCAGGATAACGCTATCACCTCCAATACAACAGATGATTGAAAAATCACAAAAGCTGTTAACTGCTGAAGGAACCGAGCTGGAAAGACCAAGATTATTGCCAATGTATTTGATCTGTCCTGTAGTCAAAGATTATTAAGAGATCTGTCATTATGCAAGCTAAATAACATGATATATAGTTTACTTAATGTCCTTAAAAGACTATTTTATTCAGTAATACTCCAGAGAGATTTCTCCATGTATTGCAGTCTCTACGTATAGAGGAAGAGTCTTACTGGATATGGATATATTAAAAGTGTCTCCTCTGAATGGAGGTGCATGTTGTCGTCAATGTCTTCTTTCATATTTAATGAACTATATGTTCTACTGAAAATAGCAGCAGTGATGGCGAGGACATTCTTGTGCATTCTTCAATAGATAGGGAGAATCTTAGATAGGCGCAGTTGAAATAACTCATTTTTTGATTTGCTGGCAGTTCCAGATAATAATTTCAGATCAATTCAAATTAATGGCAGCTCTTGGACTATTTTCAATGTTTAACATGCACACATATTGTTTCACCAGACATAGATATGCCCAAACTTGACGCTTTCAGAGGTCTTCTCCAAGTCTAGTGAAAATACTACATATATGTTCTGCTCTCTTGAGCAGCCCAGGCAAGATCGTCACTTCAAAACAGTACAACAACCCTAATTTAGTCACAAAAATTGTGAATGAATTGTTTGATCTCAACAAATTTTTTCTATTAAAAGAATAGCAAAATCCTCATAAAAGCACTGATAAACAACCCCCCTAAGAAAACCCCCCAACCATCCCACATATCCCAATATCCTCTGTAAGAAAATGAGGCAAGCTAGAGATCCCAGAGTTTAAGTGGAAAGACTAATTACTGAGAAACATTCTTCATTAAGAAGGGAAATTATATACTACTCAAGTGTTGATTTACATACACTCCATAAGTACAATGAGTGCGTACACAACCGAATGACTGGAGTTCGAAGACCTCCCTGAGTCGTCATTGTATTTTCCTGCATCTGACACTGGCAACATGCTGAAACAGTCTCTCAAAAATGTTTTTAAAAGGTTGGTTTGTCTCCAATAAATGTTAGAAAAAGGGCTATCTTTCTAGGGATCATTCTATCAGATAGAAATTAACATTTTTCACTTAGGCCCTTATGGTTTGGAAGAGACTGACACAATTTAGTGACTACAAAAGTAACACCTTTGTCATTTTCATTGTACTTCATTTCACCTTCTCATTTGTGTCTTTTTAAATAAGATGTCTAGCTGAATACAGTAATCAATGTGCCATCGATTTATATAATGGAATTGTAATCTTCTCTTTTCTATTCGCTATTCCCTTCTTAACACAATTTAACATCTTATTTGCTTTTTTAATCACCACTGAGCAACTTTCTTCATTGAGCTGTCTACAGTAATGTCTACATCTTTTTTTCCTGAGCGGTTACAACTAATTCAGGAGCCATCATTACATATAAATACTTTAGACTGTTCCCACTAATTTTTTAGGGACGTCTCATCTTTGTTGAGGCTTACCTGCTACTAAGTTGTTCAGCTGGTTCTGCAAAGTTCCTCTACAGTTCTTCTTCACAGTCCCCAAATTTAAACAATACAAATTAGTTTACAATTTCAGCTTTTTTTCTATTTTATTCTTTCATTTGTTTTGAATTTCATCTAAAAGAGTGAACAATACTTTTGCCAAAACCAATTTCATGTAATTAATTATATGTTAATCATGCTAGAAACTAGACAGTTCTGCATTTTGTTGTTATTCTGTTATTCTGTGATGATATGGTCACAATATCAGCAACTACCAAGTAGGATGAACACGAGGCTATCATAAATCTCTATAATCCTGAAATAGGTAGCAGTCTAGCCATAGGTGTGCATATTGCAGCATTCTAGACCTGTTTCAACACCAGGACACTTGTGTGTGGTCATGAGGATGATATTTCTATGTTGGTAAAATCTTAATAGTGAAGACTTCTGCAGTACTCCACTTATTTTTGCTCTGCTACAGAATTTGCTTGTGGTTCCCACATGAATTGTTTACAACTAAATGCTGAAATTCCACTGCAGTCACTAAGATTGTGGTGGGAGCCTAGAATGTATTGAAAGGTATTTTTTTGTATTTTTGGCAATCATTGTTTTGTCTCATTGTCTTCTTACAAAGAGCTTTTTGAATATCACTGTAAAATGTGGAATATTTGGAAAAATTTACAAAATTATTTTCCTTAATATTAAAACAAATAAAAACCCTTAAAAACAAAATAATACTGTAGGAGACTCTTCTGATTTCTGCCTGTTTTCTATCTTTTTTTTTTCTGCCTGTTTCTAGAGCATGCACAGTAGGGTCCCAATCTGTGATTGGGACCCCTGTCTCTTTGGTGCTTTCACAATACAAGTAGTAGGCAATAAATACAAAAGTATGTCCTATTACACCATTTTTTTTTTAGGTTGCATTGTATTTCTCTATTTAAGAGTGTTAACTGTTACGGAAAAGCAGCTCTCTGTCATACAGTTTCCAAGATAACCTAACTACCTGTTCATACTTGTAGCAATCAGTTCAATTACTTTAATCTGTTGCTTCACAGTTCTTAGGAGATGGCTGTAGTTAATCTATCCGTATAACTAGATTACATTACTGGATTCCCTAGAATTCCCTAACAATCTCTTCATTAACTATTATTATTTTTTGATTAAATCTGTCCATTCAGCCTTTCTATAATAGCTGGGAGTAAAGAATCCTCAGCCTTTTCAAAAGATAAATTTCCTGCTATAAACAGCATGCCATTACAGCTCAACTGATTGCAAAGAATTTGGATTGCAGTGTGATTCAAGTCTTTCATTGAACTGATATCATCCACTCAACCTCAGCAATACCTTAGAGAAATACAAAGCAGAGTAAACGTCTTCTATATTGTACTCTCTCAGTATAAGAATAATAGAGATGCCATGAACATAACTGTGGTGTCACATTAGCTCCTCTGTGCCAGAGTTGAACTGAATAGTGTAAAGGAAAAGGGAACTTACTATTAATTTTTTTGCAGGCATGGAGTAGATGAACACTGCTTACAAATGAGCCTTATTTAGTTTTAAACACATTTCCTGAAGTAAATAGTATATTTCCCTAATTTTCATGTCTTTTGGTATGCTTCCAAAAAACTTGGAAGTGAATTAGTGTGCAATTTGCATCCAAATCTCAGCCAAGGGGATGTGGTTTATTATAATACATGGCCCTCCTAATTATTGAACAGCCCGAGAAAACTAGGCACAGTGTGCATCTGTTATTGCTTGACCACACTGCCAAACATAATTTGGCAAGCACAGAAATGTACATTGAGCAGACCTACAGTCTAATTTGCATTAGTTTGTAGTAATTATATGAAAGCTATAACTGAACTAAGCTTGTCCTCTCTTTTTAGATCACATCATTCTTTTTGAAAAGAAAAGAAGAGAAGTCTCAAGCAAAAATCCCAAACAATTAAAAAGCACACACACATACACAACCCTGAGAAATTCCTTGTTTGCACATTGGAGTTTTTGAGCATTATTTAATCATTATCCAAATATTATTTCTGCTTATTCTGTAAATTATCAAAGAAAACAGTTCCTTTATTTTTATTTGTCCATTTTCTTTATCCACATCTATAAATTTTTCATATCAGCTGCTGAATTCTAGCACCCTGTCCAATTCCTGAACTCTGCAACTGATAATTAAAGTGAGTGGCATTTTTAATCCAATTGTAAAGGAGAAAGGGAAAGAAAGTCCTGCCTGTCATAATTCGCCCTTCTCCCTTTCCATAGTCATTGAGTCCAGACTTGACTGTGAAAACGGGAAATGCTCTCACCGTAAGCCATCTTATGTCACAATAATGCTGGAAACCAGTGGTCGAACCTGCAGGAAGCTGGCATGCAAAAGTAAAAATATCTGCAGATTATGGCCTACCAGAGCTCCAAGGGAAAATTCCTCTTTCTGCCCTTCCTTTTCTAAGGAAATCGCCTGATCAGATGTATGGAAATGCACCCCATGCCTCTGTGTAAGAGATGACTAAGCCAGTAGGTCAGGAAATATGGCAGAATCTCGTCTACAGAAAATAGAGTTTTATGACAGTTATTGTGCAAGTAAAGTACTTCCTCGAAGTGCAAACTGAATGGGGCATAAAAAGGGTGAGAAGGAGAGTCGGAATCAGTTCCCACTGACGGCAATGACAAAGACTGCTGTGCACTTCAATGGCAACAGGATCAAGCATGGAGGAAGGAGATGTTTTTTCTCCCCTTCTTTAGCTAAACATTGGCGTTTTCTACTTCAGCTGCAGGGGGTGAGAAACAGAGGCAGAGTCTTTGTTGTTGGCAAACAGCTTGACAATTCATAGCATCGGACCCAGTCAGAGGGCTTTCAATCTAGACTATGAGTATTAAGAAATAACTCTGCAGTCCTTACACAGATACATATTCTCAGATAGCTGAGGGCAATTACTAGCTGGCATATCTGGAGTCACATACAGTTACTGTGAAATGACCATACGGAGATTATGTAAATCAGATACTAAGAGTGAAAATGCAATGAACTATAAAAGTGAAGGAAAACTGCCTGATATCGGTGAATGGTAGGACGCTACCTCTACACTCTGATTAGTTGATCAAATCTATTTTCATAAACAAGAGCAAACTTGCAGTGAATTAGAGGGGAAAGCATCAAATAAATGTAAGTTACTTCCATTTGCAAACAGCATTTCACAGCTGACCAAAAGACACTCAGTTTTCTTTCTCATATATTGCATAACACAGAAAAAATAAAGGTATCTGCTTATAAAACACATGAAGCAAAGCTAAAGACAATGCCACTCTTAACATCAGGTCTATCTGTTTTATTTTCCACTTATTTTAAAAAAATAATTCTACAAGAAAACAGAAATTGCATAAGAAAACAGCTTTTTAGTGAACCAGTCTGTTTCCACATATATTTCTGTTCCTATCCCTTCAGTGGCTGAAATAAAGGGATGAAGGAAGGGGGGGGGTAAAGCAGAAACACAACCGTTTTATTTTTATTAGCACCACAGAATCCGCTCCAGACAGAGAGATTTATCTCTATTTTATCTATTTTGATAGTTTTTCTTTTTTTGCTTATAAATGAAATTATTACCAAAGCTCACTTGTAGAATTACTGCTAATGAAATATAAGAAAAAGCCACATTTGGTTAAAAGTACAGGGTTGTTTTTTGTTTATTTTCTGTTTTGTGCTTTCACAGAGTTGAGGATATTATTTACCTCTGCACAGGCAGGGCCAGGAATAAAATACTTCTTCCCACTGGTCCCTATTTACTGTTAATAGAAGATTTTACTGTAGATACCAGTTTTACTATAGTTCAAGTGTCTTGCCAGAAAACATTCTTATACTTCACATGTTCATTCTTTAATATAGTCCTCTATGCTGCAGATTCCTCACCATGGGGGATTTCAAATGCCTGGTTTTAATCCTTTTCTATTAACAGTCATATTTGGCATGACTAGCAAGTAAAAATGGATTTCTCAAATTTGGAAAAAAAAGGATATTGTGAGTACATAGTTATCTATTGCTTACAGAAAACTATTCTAATAACAAAACTCTGCTCATGCAAAAAGTGTAACCAAATTTATCATTTGGTTTTTACAGCAAGAGAATTCTAAAATACACAAAGATAGGAATGCAGTAGAATAATTTTGAAATTAAAGTCTTTTTTTCCCTGTGGTCTTTGTTGATTTTCTCTGCTTTTATACGCAAAAAGGCAGCTGCATACATCTAACTTTAAGCATCTCCAGAAATTAAATTTGGTTTTGACTCTGAGCTACAGAGAATAGCCACTGAACTGCATTCAGTTCTTACACTGTAGTTAAACATCTTACAATATGCTAAAACCATAGCTATGGAGATGCATATGCCAAACTCTTTCTGTTAGCCAAAGCTTGTACAGGGTGAGGTATAGGTGCTACAGTACAGGTATATGAGTCTCCCTTCAAGAAGTTGATGGGCTTGTACTGGTGCGTAAGATCTGTCTGCGTCTCTCTTGAAAACAGACTTCCTTCCTCATATGAGCTCTTTGTAGCATGACTTTTCAATAAAGCTACTCATTTTCACACCTTAAACAGCTCAGGGGGAGAAGCTGCACCATGTTGTCACCTCCCCTCGTTTCCAGCTGCACTGTAGGACCTAATGGTACTACTCAGAAAAACCCTTATGAGGAAACAAGTGGATTTATTCACATACAGGAGATGCTTTGGAGACTCCCATAATTTTGTGTAGGGATGGCTAACTCCAGCCTCAGTTACATAGCTCACAATTTTAAACTGAACAGTTTGGCCCAAGTGCTGGGAATTAGCACTACCTAGCTGGGAACTGTCATGGAAAATGTGCACCTGAACATCCGCCGGTAGCAAGGCTGGCCAGCAGACCAGCAGGTAAAGACAAGGAACGCAGGGACTAGGATTCTAGACTTCTTCCAGGATAACTCTTTTTTGCATCTTGAAAATAGCTTCTTACTAAATTTCCAAGTAGGAGAAAATTATTCTATTTAAAAATACCCTGCTTCTCAGGAGTAGGGCTTATCAGTCCTACAGTCACTGGTTACACTTCCCTAACAAGAGATTTTTCACACTGAAAGGCTGTACTGTAAATGTGTATAACTATTTGCTGTATGTTATAGTGTATGCTTTTAAACTGGTCTGTTAACAAGCCTGATTTCAATTCTCTTAGTTACCAAAAAAGCAAATATGACCTGTTCTTTAATGCCGTGTTGTGTTATTTTTGTCTCCAGTATTAAAGATCACCTCTGTCAGTGAGGCTTTTAATGAACCTGTTTAACTCAGTCTTCCTTGGAATATGTGTTTAGCAGCACCTGTGCAGGCTTGTTAGCTCTTCTGTGCTGTGAAAGGAGTAACCGGTTGGAATTTACTAAACAATTCCGCTGAAAGTAGGCAAATGGAATAAAATATGGTATAGTCAGACTCAGCCATATGAACGCCACATAAAACAGACCATACATGGACTGTGGATGTAAAAAGAATGCAAAAAAAAAAAAAAAAAAAAAAAAAAAGAATTATTTTCACTACAGAACAGCAGATATGACTGAACATACTGAGGAGTTAAAAATCTAAAGATCAGCTTTCAGAGTAGATCAGAATAATGTTTTTACTTCTGTAGGGTTTCATTCTGCTGCTTGTGTGCACCTGTGTGTCCCAGAGATGTTAATAAAAAAGCAAGAGGAGTGGAGTCCCTAGGTTATTCAGATGATAGGTCTCCATGCAACACAAGCACATAAAATTGTATCTAGTTAGGTCTTGCTGTGAGCCAAGTAATTTGAGTCAGGCACTGTTCAGGGGCCATCTATCCAAACTACCCAAACCCTGGCAGCGAGGAAGGTTACACGCACGGTATACGTTACCAAAGCAAGGCAGTTCCCATCGTTATCTCAGTGCACAAATTTAGTGACAGCTTTGGTTTAGTTAAGCATATCTTCTGGGGAGGGCTGGGGGGGGGGCGGGGGGGGTGGAAATCTGTTCCTCATGTAGATATCTCAGAATATATGAGTTATTTGATCCAGGAGGAAAACACCTTCACTGTTGGGAAAACAAAATAAAACTAAAAGCTTCATTTCTTAGCTTATCTGCCTTTAGCTTTTAATCACTGATCTGCTCTTTCTGCTAGATGAAACAGCCATTTCATACCTGGTAATTCTACCTCAGAATCAAATATCCTTGATCCTTTTAATTAACTAAAGAGAATGAACTCTCTAAGACTACTACTTAAAAACATATTTTCCAGCTCATGACACCTGGTTGTCTAGTAGGAAAAATCAAATTGAAAAACTATTTTTGTGAATGTCACTTTTTTTATATATCTGAATTGTCCATGACCAGACTGGAAATTTGAAATATTCACTGTTTGAGATGACATGAATTTCTTCTGCAAATAATATTTGGCCTTGATGTAGCACAGAAAGCAGACAGTGAATAATTTAAGTGAAAAAAAATATTTTGGCTGTAACTAGTATAACTAATTCATTGTAATTTGCACCAATAAAACATTCTCTCTCTCTCTCTCTCTCCTTTTTTTTTTTTTTTTTATGCAAATAGTTTATGCATTGAACCTATTTACTTAAAATTTTTTTTTTTCAGAAGAATTTCATATAACCTCTATACCTTTTCACAGCTGTGGAAGAAAATTCAAAAATAAAATGCAAGGTATTTTCAGACTTTGTGAATGTAGAACTGTGAAAGGAGGATTGCAATGTGAGCAGGAGGTAATTAATACACTATTCTCTTATAAAGGCTATATTTTCATTGTTAATATTGTGTCATTTCTCATAATTAATCGGCTGAATGTAAAATCCAAGTCATGACGTGTCATTTTTATATCTCTATATGTAATCAAAATAATGGCAGATGTGGGTCTGAGGTTAACCTTCACTAGCTACATTAAAGTGAAATTTGCCTTTTCTTTGTTTTCACTAGTTGATAAAAGTTTACATTGCTTGATGTAAAATACTTCGTTTCTCAGCAGTGAAAGACATAGCCTGAATCTTCAGACAGTGTGAAACAATAGCTCTAAGCGAAATGTAAATTGCTCCCGTTCACTTCTGTGGTGTTATAATTCTGACACTGAATCCTAAAAGGTAACGTTTAAAATGATTTAACATTTAGCAAAAGTATGTAGCAACATGTTTCTTTCGTCTCCTTAAACTGATTTCCTTTTGCTTTTTGTTACAACACAGTTATCCACCAGAACTTGTACAACCTGAAAAATCCACTTGTTGAAAGGTTTACCATGCTGACTGTATTTTAATATTTAATGCCATAGAAAGATGACTTTTAAATATAAATGCCACCACTGCAGGACTTCCAGACTGATTGCTACACCAGTGGGCATTAGACATACAGCAACCCCATTCCTCCTACGGGCTGAAGTCAAAGCTGTGGTAGAATAGATGTGGTCTTGAATGCCTAGCTTGCGACTGCAGTGTGAATGTAGAGTCATATATTGCAGTATTTAAAATTTATAATTTATTCCAATGTGGCTAATAATTCTCCTAAATATGACAAAAGAAATTCAATCATATGATTTACAACATATAACTAACACAGTAGGAATTATATCTGTATATATAATTCATAACCAACATACAATGTCTTCATATGTCACAGCGTACAATATTTACTATAAACGTAGGATTAACTTTTTGTAAATATTTAAACATTTTGACCTACTATTATTTATTTATTTTGGTGAATGTTCATGCTAATAAACTCACAGACTCAAATGTTCGCAGGAAACAAACACGGAAAGGTAGCAAAAAAGGTTGAACTGAATTTTCTTTTCAATGTGAAGGAAAGAAAATATTTCCTTTATTCACTTATCTTTAGCTTTATGTATCCTCTTTCTTTCCTTTACTCTATTTTTCTTTTAATATCACAGTTGCATTATCCATTATAGTTTGGTCACCCTGATAGTGCTTTTGAATTATAAGGGCATACAAGATGTTAAATGTAAAATGTGATTGAGAATTCACTAATTCAGAGTTACTGTCTATTTGTATTCCAGTGAATCATTAGAGAATTGAAATCCTGGAGGCTGAAATTCCTGATTTTTCCTCCAAGAAAGAAACAGATTTTCTTAGTGAAAACAGAAACATAAATAGCAGATTCTAATATCAATATTATGATACCTAGATTGAGCTCATAGGTAGAAGGCTGGAAGAGAGAGACTGCTTTCTACACATATCCTTTACTGTACAAGGCTGTAGTGTCTCACATTTTTCTTTGAAGGCCTATTTAATTCATGCTGGCATGGCATTTAATAAACATGTCACTCCTTACCAGGTGTTCTAACTGAAAGCAGAGATGGACAAAATGTATTCTACAATGTGCTAACAACAAGGATCCACTATTTTAATAAAAACATAAAAATTTGTGTCTGTAAAAATATTTACAAAGTTTCCTTTGAAAGGGGTGCCTAGATTAATTAACATGATTTTATGTAAAATGCTTTTTCATAAAGAGATCTATTTTCATGTACTGGAAGTTGCATTTGCACGTTATGTAATTTTTCTCCTATTTTTTTCTCTGTGGCAGGTTGATGATCAGGACTCATTGCGGGAAAGGTACTGTGGCTCTGTCAGCCAAGAACTCTAACAATGCGCCAAATTCTGTTCTCAAAGATGTAATCTGTAGAGAGCATCTACCCCTTCTGACAAACATGATTTCAGTTCAGGAAATAGCTCACAGTCACTCTATTGGATCCGACATCGGCGGTATCCACGCAGCCATTCTTTGCAAACTCCCTGCTTTTAAAGGTCTTCCCATCACTGTTATTGGTCTCACAGATGATGAAGTATGACACTCCATAAACAATGAGCTGGGCCTTTTGTAGGCTGCTTTGATTTTCTTGGCTTCAAACTGCCACTGAATGTCAAATCAATTTGGCTCTCATTAGAACAGCTTTATATGTGCAAATGTATTTGTGTCTGGTTGCCACTTTTTTCTATTTTTGCCTTCCTTTCCTTTTGCTTTTTTTTTTTCCTCCTCTCCCTTAGATGATGTCATTTTTCTCTAATCAAAGCCAACACCTGTTTCTCTGAAATGGGAGCCTCTGTGTAGAGCTCTTTATCGCAATCTGAGTACACCCTAGTCGGGCTCATTATGAGTCAAGTTCCCCCCGAACAAAGAGGAAGTGCTCTGTTACAGTGACATTGTACATCATGGAGCCTGGATAAAGTCAAGAGCTGATGTAACCTTGGCTTTTGACATCCTAAGGGGCTGCTGTCTAGATAGCGCAAGGTGTGTAAGCCACTATTTTTGATAAGTGACGAAACAAACAATAAATCTGATCCCGTGTATAAGAACAACTCATCTGTTACACCATGCTGTGTTGAGTGTAGGACTCTGTGCGTGCATGCGTGTGTGTTTAAACAGAGAAACACAACTTTGAAGGTTCTGTTTTTGTGAACCGCAAACCTGCTTGGACAAGCTAAATGAAGAAATGTCAGACAGTGAAGGCAAGAGAGAGCAAAGTAGAGATGGAATAGAGCTCCCAGTTTCTAACCAGGGAAGATCTGCTCTAACAGAGCACATTACAAGTAGTCTAAAATGGCTGGAGATCCAGAAGGGGGAATTGGGGGATACAAAATCAGTGATACGCTGAAAGGCTCCCACAAACTCTGTGCTGAGCTGTGACGAAATCTAAAAGAAACACAGAGTCACTTTTCTTCCATTTATGACCATCTTGCCTCTTTAGTTGCTGGAAAATTTGCCATTTCAGACTTATCTCATGAAAATACTCCTGAAAAGCAAATGTACTTTGCCTGGAATGGCACAGACTGTTGTACTGAACAACGGCAGGTAATTTCTTCCCCTCCAGAAATATCTCCTCTTCTGTGTTGCAACAGAAAGTCATTCTCCCTCTCCTTTCTTCATCTTGTACAAGTTGAACACCTCTATATATTTCCAAACACTTTAGGAATAATATGGAAGACTTCAGATAAAAAACTATATCCAGGTTAGAAGCATATTTTATCCCAGGTAATTAGGTACCTGTGAGTAGAGAAGCTACACATTGTGTCCTCCAGCTTGTCATGTTGCTTTTGTAGTGAAAACATTGAAGGGGTGGGGAGAACCAGATATATCTTTTAATTCTTAAAATGGAAAGGTATAAATTTTAGAAGGTGGGGAACCTACAGAGTGGGAGTGTGATTGAAAAAGCTAGTACTAACTCCACCCAAACTCCCTCTAACCATGTATGGCAGAAAAGATGTTTCCCTAGAGGCTGCAGAATACAAATAAAGGAGAAGGAAGCTGCCTTTTCTAGCCATTTGCAACGACGGACTAAAGCATCTTCACAGGATCTCAAGCTGCCCAAGAAGGGTTGTTGTTCAGTCTCTAAGCTGATGAACTTAGTCCTATATAATGGGACTCTTGAGTCAGAAACTCTTCAAGGAACATGCGTCTTCAGAGCTGAAGAAGAAGTTTGCTTGGCTCAGAAAGTCAGTGATTTCAAATCCAGTGCTAGCTGTAAGTGAAATATATTGGTAAACTGCCATCTGTGGTTTTCTTGAGCAGAAATTTTGACTGAAGTCCAGGTCTCAGTAAATTTGGGACCACACTACAAAACCTATCCTCCTACTCGACATCGTTCCTCATAGTGTCTTTCTATGTCACTGCCTTTGTATTAAGGGCCATGGCAAAGCATGGAAAATGTGGATACTTCAGTTGCCAAGTTGTTTCTTGGTCTATTGAAGCCTTCTGTAGTGAAACTTTCATTGCTGCTGTCTATTCTAGTCACGAGATTGTCAAAGCATTTTTCATGTGCAATAAATTTGCATAAACACTCCACCCCAAATATAATAAAACACAGAAAGGAGAAAGAAAGACCTAAATTATATTTTAAAAATATTAAAAGATTTCTTGATTGATTTGCAGAGGCATAGCAAAATTCCTTCATGTAGTGGCCTCATGAATGAGATGATAATATGCAAGTAAAGCATAATGATTGGCATATTAAATACAAGATCTCTGTCACCATCTGTTTCCTGATTGTGTCAGCAAGTTATTTTTTTTTCATGAAAGTGTGAGAATACACCATGGCCTCGAAGTATCAAAATGTCAATTATACACCACATTTTAAAGTTGGAAGCCCAAATCACAAAAACCATTTTGAAACGTCCCTGAATTCTTCTTCCAGCACTGACAAATTGTTACCTCTCCTTCACATTTAACCTCACTGTACAGTGACATGGACATTGTGCTGGAAAATAAAATAAAACAGAAACACTATGGAGTGGAGGCGAGGTTTATAACTTAGTGAGGAATACTTTAAAAAAAATTATGCAGAGGGAGACAGGGAGAGATCTAAGAATTCAAAACAAAGTCAGTAGTTCCAGAACAACCCTATAAAATAATTTTTATTTTAAGCTCAAATACTCTGAAAACAGCTTTTTGTTTCTATTGTTTACTTTCCCTTATAGATAATACTGACTTATAATGCGGAGGAAAATATTTGTTTTCTTCTCTATTTTTCACCTGTTCTGGCAGAAATATGCATATCTGATTAGTGTAAAGAACCAGTACAAGCGGTGGAAATAGAAAACTATGCCAAAGCCAACTAAAATTTATAGGAACCTTTCCTTCAATGTAGCAGGCGCTGGGCTAGGCTGTCAGTGGTCTTACATGAGAATCAGTGGTAGATAATGTTTTCTGTCGACACAAGGATGAGGTCTGCTCGCACCACTGCTGTGCTAGCCAGCCCCGAGCTGACGCCACGCCAAGCAGCTTCTGAATATGGTGCTGGAAAATAAAGCTTTTCTCGAAGCTGAAACGGCCATTATTGTCTCCAGGTGTCATTCCCGCTAATAAAACAGAGGGAATAGGCATCTTCCTGCGAGCTGATTCCTGACTTGCTGGTGACACTGGATAAGATCACCAAAGGACTTCAACTGGCTTTGGGTTTGCTCCTACGTGAGTTATTACGTAACTGAAAATGTTATAGCTGTGTCTGTATAAAATGCGGTGAAGAGCATAACCATGTCCAACCAGAATAAGTTAGGCTGGAAGAAGAAGAAGAAGAAGGGGACTAAAGGAAAATGTAATCTTTCAAATTTGTAGCTAACTGAGCAGTACACTCTTAATGGAGCATAATGAACACATTTCTTCTCTCTCATTATTTCTGGCTATATTCAAGTTAATACGTGATAAGAGACCCATCGCATTATGTAAACCAGACTGCTTATATTTGCAGATGAGCTACATATTTTTTGCTGTTACACGGCTGCAAGTTACAACATTCAAAAATGATTCAAAGTGAGGCTGATTCCAAAATGAGGAGGCTTCAAGTAACATAACTCACATTGTATCTTTGGGGTCATTCTCCGTGTCTGAGAAAGCAGAAGCTAATCCCTATGTCTGTAAAGTACTTTGAGTCAAACCAATAATAATCTAAGTACTAGTAAGGTTAACCGTGCATGTATGTCAAAGTCTAAATGTTTGGGAATTTCCATTTAGGGTCCTTTTATTTAGGCCGTGCTCCATGCACATTGTGTATGGGCATCTTCACCAGCAGATGAACAGTCCTCAAACTTCAAAAGTTCATCCGTAAAATTTCGGGAGACGTGTCTATTCCCGGTGCAGCAGTGTGCTCTGCCAAACACCAGTCCATCCACTCAGCAGCAGCCGGGAGCCGTAAGCCATCGGAAAGCAGAAAAGAATAAAAGCCAGAACTGAAACTGTTCAGCTCTAGTCTGATTGATAAAGTTTGTAGCCTGAACCTACATATATACATGAACCAACACTCTGAGGAGAAAAAATGAATACATGAGAAAAGCTCTCTTTGGAGAGCTTTCATGTGTGTCTGTTGCCAAGGAAACCACTATATATGTGTCTTCAGAACAGGTACCTCTTCTGGGGTAGGACTTGTCAGCTTGTGCGTCTTAGCTGAATACAGGCAATAAGGGCCCAACAGTGGAAACACACTATGAAAAATAACTAGTGAATTAGTTACAGGTAAGTGTTTTTATGTACATACTGCCTGTGCCGTTATCTTCTCTGAAGCTGAGGTTTCAATACGTTTGTGGTGATTACATCTTTTGGAAATTTGACTGTAAATAGTCCATGTCCTCAAACTCTCATAGCAGGCACCAAAGGAAGTTGTCCTTAACATCTCTGTAGTATTTCTTTTTTTGATTTTTTTTTTTTTAATTTCTGGCAGACCGGCATACAATTTCTCCCTGCATCCTCTATAACTTCCTTTCTGAAATCATTCGGTTCGCTATCGTATGCAAAATAGTTTGCTCGGTTTATTATTCTCTTCTGGCTGCCACTTTTGTCTTCTTCACTGCTTTCTCAGGCAGACCAAATACAGCACTAAACCTCTTACACACGTTTCTTACTGAACTTCTGCTATCTAGGACTTGACCCTGAAACCTGGATCTTTGTAAATAGAAGTTCTGTTACCTATTTCAACATCTTTTTCTTTCCCCTCACGTGAGGAAATTATAGATATAGATAATAGAAAATCATGTGCTTTGTCGCAAGTATTCACCTGGCACTTTCAAAAGAATGCTTCGAGGATTTCTCTCATTCTCTGCTCAGTTATCTTAGCAATTATAGAACTGTTACAGCCTATATAGCCTACATATTTCCATATTTCTATATATTTCTATATGCATTCTATACAGAAATACCTTATAAAATTGAGGATTGAGAAAAGCCTGAGAAAAGCTACCTGTTAAAAGGAAGAACAAAGCAACAAAGCATTTTTCTTAATATTTTGATTGAAAATGCATAATACCATCACTAGATTTTTTTTCTTTACCATTTATAAATTATAATCAGGAATAAAACTGTTTCAGAAGAAAAAACGCAGGACTCAGTCCTGCAAATATCTTTGCATGAGTAACTACTCAGAAGAGTAGTCCTGCTCAGTGCAAAGTCAACTCAGCTGAATTACCAACCTGAGTAAGACTTCTCAGGTGTTTAAGTGTTTTCAGACGTTCATAAATAGAAGTGACATTGCTCGAGGCTGGAAATCTATTAGCCTGATGCCAGCTCTTACTGAGAAAAAAAAATCATAATATTTGGGGATAAATCAGAAATGAAAAAAGCTATCTGTAGTTTATTCATGCTAGTTTTAAAATAAGCTGGATTCAGCTATATTCACAATTCTTTTGTGTTCATTTTCTGCAGGCATTGAGCAATCAAGCTTCACTGGCATTAATGTTTGCTGAAATTAAATATAAAATTCAGAGAAGTATTGTAAAATGCATTAGCAGTTTGATTCCATCAGAATATTTATCACAGAAACAATGCCCTGTCACTTAGTAAACCAACAACAATTAGCCAGCACAATTCAGTTGTTTGACTTGGAATATCAGAAATGTCCAAGAAAATTATCTGTGATCTATCTGCAGTGTTGCAAAAATAGTGATGAAGTTAAGTAATAATTTCTAATTGGTCCTAATACTAGATTTTTCACTAACTTCCATAGTTTAAATAATTTTTATGGACACTCCTAGAGTGAAAATCAGGATAATTTATTAACTGGAAATTATTTACAATGATAGGTAAGACAATTAGAATAAATGATTAAAGAAACATCATGAAAAAAACATTTAAACCTAAAATAAAATGTCAATAGATGTTGCAAAATTCGAGTTGGAAATATGGCTTTGATGTATACAATTAGACATTTACTTTTGACTAACTGCTTCACTATTGTGTAGAGGCAGTTAAAAATAATCAACTGAATATTATGATCTTTGCGTGAAACAACTGAATCACAGCAGGAAACCTGCATTATTCTGAAAACCGGTATCTCGTAAAGAACACTTTAAGAGATCGCTCTGAGGAAACAAAAATGACAGGAGTTCGGCACCACCTGCAAGGAAATAAAGATCACACAGGACACCGGTGTTTATTTAAAACAAGAATAAAAGGTAATATAGGTAAGGGAAACCAGAGCCTTTCATTCAGTTAGTTTTGCTTTTTAGAAGCGTGGTCACGTTGGAAGGACTAGCAGAAACACTTAGTGGAAAGCGCTGAGAACGGAGGCCAGGCTGCAGGGCAGGGTACGGAGAAGGAGGCATCCGCGGACCATGGGAAGGGCAAAGTCCCTCTGAAGGGGCTGCCAAAGTGAAGCGGGGGCTGCTGCGGGCACTCTCCGGCTTTCCTCTGGGGCTCCAGGACATCCCGTGGCGGAAGTTTCCTCCTTAGGGGGGCTTAGGGCTGGAGCTGGGCCTAGGAGAGCGGGTCAGCGCCCCGCGCGCTGAGCTCTCCGGCAGTGAGAGGTGTGCTTCCCGCATCTCTTGGAATCGTCTGACAACACCCAGTGGAGGCGAAGGTCAGGTTTTCTGCTTGAATTAGCAGCTGTTCATTGAAAGCTTCAGCTATTGAAGGACTCCGATTTGAATGCCTTTTGGCATGTTCCATATGAGTTAGAATAATGCTCGTTAGGGCCATATTCTTATATTTGTGAAGTTCATATCTTGATATATATGAAGAAATGAAAATCGTTTAGCAGAGCTCCCGTTAACAAAGAACAATCATACTCCTGGTTCCTGCTGCGCTTAAGGACTGCCACTCAAGGCTTGAAAAAAAAAGGTTGCCTATAGCAGCTTGTATTTATGCTACTGTACAGAAGGCTTACTATTTACCATTAAAGCCAATTGCAGTCTTAAATCAATTGAATTACTTGAGATTTACATGAATGTCCTGCAAGTAAGGTATAAATTTGTCTCCTGAGAGCCGAAGAAAAGAGTAACTTACCAGATATCCAAGACCATCAGAAGACTTGGAGATAAGACAATGTAATATAAAATTCCTAATTTTAATTAAAATATTTTCAAGAAAAAAATACCACTGAACTAGATGGGCTTCCATATAATACCACCACAAAAAAAGAGTGACATCTGCTGTAATATTGATACTATAATTTTGACAAACCCCTATCAGAATAATTTCAAGCCTGAATACAATTTCTCTGTTCTCTTTTTTGCTGTGATTGTTAACAGTTTGTTTGGTTTCATTTGGTGTGCCCATTTTATAGTTAGAGTTTCTGGAATGGCAGTGAGATGAAGTCTAAACTGAATACAGGCATTAAGCAAGATTGCTTGCAAGATATTTTAACAAACCATATTGGATAACATTGTTTATTTTAAATTTGATCTTAATTACTGTGAGATCCCAGATGCTATAAAGACAATGGGTGCCATCTATAAATGCTAATATAAATCAATAAAGAGGAGGAGGTTAAATGATTTATGTTGGAACAGAGCCACCATGTAATAACTGATGCTCATTACAGCCTCAGCAATGAATGGAAAATCAAAACACTAAATTGTGCAAATAAGAGGACTACGCTATTTTGCAGGAAGTCTGATACTCCATTAGTCCAGGTCATCCTTGTTAATCCAGTTGAAAGGTAGGTTAAACCTTTTATTTAAGTGAATATTTTGCCTAAGAAGGGACTGCTGGAGTTTGCCCAATGTTTCCTGACTTTGAGTTGTTGCCAGCTTTGCCTGAAAAATAATAAACTTAGCTGCCAAAATTGAACTATAATATTACTGTCAAAAGAGTATTATAGGTACAAGTTTTAGGTCTGCACTGATCTTCCTATCTGTAGTAGAGTTGACTAAATTGTTAATATTTCATTTTTATTGCCATGTATTAGTAAAATAGGAGTTCAGAACTGTTTTGTGCATCTCTCTTCAATAAGACAAACATACAATTGTACTTTTGAACATTGATTGGCACATTATTGAAGCATCAGAAGAGACTCTGTAATTAAGGCTGTATTGAGACTTACACTGAAAGCAGGACTAACGCTTCTCTATTAAAGATTTAATTTATTCTCCAAATTTGGCAGGACACCTTTTCAGATGATAATTGCACTTTTTCTATCGGTCTCTTGACAACGTTTTTTTAATTCATTATGAAGGGAAAAGATTTTAAATGCTCCTTCTTCATACACATTGTTTTGGCTTGAAAACAAAAAAGGAAGGAAAAAAAAAAAAAAAGAAAATGTCTCTCTTAACTGCATGCACAAAAAGCCCCACTGATACCCATGAACACACACTGGTTGCTAACACGTTGAGCAGAGACCGGTGTTGAAGCTTGTCCTGGGTAAGCAGGGAAGTTTCGCTGAGATTAGCCAACCAAACTGGTAGAGCTCCACCAAAACAGCTCTCCCAAGAGCAGTGCCGGTAGGCTGCCGGGTGAACCGGTGTCTTCTCCTGGATGGTACTACCTGGGTGCGCTGAAATGTGCACAAAACCTCTGTAGATCCTGGAGTTACTGCTACTTTGGCCATTTTTGCATCCCAGGAGGAATTTGTGAGCATGGGACTGAGGAGGACATGAACTATATATGTGGGATGTAACTCATAGATGGGAACATTTTACATCTCTGCCCTGCCTTCTTATCGAATTTGATCCTCATGGTTCAAAGAAATGGGGGACTTTTTTAAAAGACAGAATTAGAAAGAGAACTAGAGACTCCTGGAAAGCAGGAGGACATTTAGGTTGTCCCAGTTTTTGCCTCCTTCCTACCTTACTGACCAGCAGACCCCGAGGAAACTCACAAGGAGCTGGGCAAGTGCTTCCTTTTGGGAATCCAGAGGAGCTGAGGTTACACGGTTGCGCAGGTCACCAGAAAGATTAAGAGTGCACGAGAAAATAAATACTTCAGCTTCTCAGTATCTCATTATACAAATAATAATTGCTTCCTATTCTCATCTTTAGCTATGTACTGTAGGCCATTTAATTGAGACTTTGAGGCATAGAGCCCAAAAGGTTACCTAAACCACCACGCAGTTACGAGGCAGGGTTAAAGATATTTTTACCAGTCATGAAAGATATTTGAATAACTTTTTACTAAAAGATTCTGATAATAGAAACTTCTCAACAGGCTGCTCCTAGAGAACCTGTCCCATGACTAAGCTAACATTCTAGTTAGAAAGTTTTTTGCTTGCTTTTCAATAGTTAATTTTGCAGCCATATCTTAGGCGCTACACGAATATTGCTCTATTTATGCCAACTTTTATTTGTTTGAGGACTGCTTCAATCCGTTTCCGACATGAAACAAACCCACTTTTTTAACCTTTTAATTTAGTCAAGTTTTCTAAATCACATTTTAAAAATAATTCTTTTGCTCTCACACTTTGGAGCTTGAAATAAATTGCTTTCCTCTTTCTTTTCCTCTCCAGGGAATTTTCCTGAATGGGCAAGATTTGGACCTATTTTGATATCCTTTTGGGAAAAGGATTCTCTTCATTTAGACAGGAGTGAAATTAACTCCTTAATCAGCTGAAATAAGCTGCTCAAGGAAAGGATCTTAAAGCCACATGATCAGATCTACTTGTTTTTAGGCTTGCGTGGAAGCTGTTTGCTGACTTCCTGTCACACGTGTTTGACAAAGTCTAGCAGAGTTAATCATGTTCATGGAGCACCTTTTCTTTATCAATTTCTGTGATTTTTCTGCTAATGTTGACTCCATTTTTTAGGGGTGGAACAGTCTCAATTATATTGATTAGTGTTGATACTGAATTTGGTGCTGGGCGGGAGGCAGTTCTTGAAACAGTACTGCTGAAGACACGTAGAGGGTCAGACAACTCTTCATTAACCTAAGACTAATAGTTCTAGTCTGAGATAGGATTTGAAGCCACAAGGTCTGTGAAAATACTCCCATCCTCCCACTAATCACTCTTCAACCTGTCTACATAGTTCCTGAGCTTTGAGGCATATATTGACTAATGGTGTTTTACAGGAATGGATGAAGTGAGCTCTCATGTGAAGGAGTTTAAGAAAAAGGCTGCTGACCTGCTTGCTTCTAGCAACATTTTTTGCCTATCTTCAGCCTCAGTTTCTGACATTCTGTTTTTAGGATACATGAAAGGAAAAAAGTTTGGGTGTGTGAAATGGTGATTTTTTGTCAAGATCATTACAGTAGCTTTAAAAACAAATAAAATCTCAGAAACTGCATGTTCTCTTGAATGTGTGGTGTCTGAGTCTCCGCTCTGTTCAAAGCAGAGACTTCCATCTTTGTTCATATCATAAAGGAGGTCACTTTATGTTATTTACCTTTGTTTAGCTTAGTGTATTTCAAATTGTCCTGAATATGCCAGAAATCTAAGATTAAATCATTGTATTTAATAAAGAGGAAATATTCTAAAAATTAAAAATATTGGACGTGTTTGAATGTACAACCCTATGTAGTTTTTTGAGAGCAGCAAAAATGCAAAAAATGATGTGAGAAAAGGCTGGGAAACCTGCTCTACCTCAGCAAAAATGACACAATACTTGCAATTCTGGAAAACTGCATTTAGACTCCTGTTATTTTATCAAACTCCCCCTTTTCCTCTTGATATATATAGGATGTTTTTCAGGTATTAGCTGCTGACATCCAAAGTCTTATTCTCCTGCTATATATTATGAATGACTTCCAAAGACGGACCTGGAAGTGCTAACATTGTGTAATGACAGAGCAAGGTTGCAGGAAAAGAGGGAAGAAGCCGGATATCCTGACAATTCTGAGTCCGCTAAGTCTGTTATTTCTGTTCTGTCCTCATAGTGTCTATAAAATATGAGCTGGGAGTATGATGTCAATGCATCCACTTTCAATAATTGATATGATGAATAATCTCAACCTTCCGACACCTCCTGTATCTCCTCACATCTCAAGAAACTTCATTCATCAACCATATTTGAAATGTTTAAGTAATCTCAGTGATATATGGAGCACTGACACTCCCTTGTTAGAAATCTATGCTACTAACATTCTATCAAATTAAAAAGCCACTGAGCTCTTGTGCATAAAATTATCATAAATTATCTCTGAAGGTTCATTGCTGTTTGGAATGTTTAATTGCTCACTCAGCTGAACTTCAGCAGCTCAGGATTGTTAATCAATTTGTCAGGTTTCTCATAATGTCATCTCTTACACTGCAGCTGTATGAGGGCAAAACCTATGTGCAAGACCATTATATGCAGCAAGTCAACAGTAGCCATGCATACCTTTTGCAGTGTTCCTTCCATACATGTATTATGGGTATTTTTGGTTTCTTATTTCTTAGAGAAGATTAGGAAATTATAATTACCTCAGCCTCATTTGTTTGGATGGAAAATTAGAGTCTCCAAAATAATACTTATAAGGACAGCAGACAGATAATAAGAATGGGAATTTTGAAGCCTTTAATCTTGGCCTAATGTTAATTGTTCTCATTAGAGTAAAAATTATTAGTAACTACAATGCCATAGTGTAAGTTTATATGAACATTTTTGTCAGATGGTTTTATTACCAGAAATGCATCTTCGCTTTAAAACATTTTTTTCATGAGAGAATTTAGCTTTGAGGACTTTTTCAGCAAAAATGTTTTAAAAAGAGATAATATTGAAAAGATTCATTTCATCTTAATTGAAATGCATGTTTCACCTTAGTTTTTGAAAATTTTATATCTATTTAAAACTTTAGAGTAATGAATTCATCTTATTCCCAGTTTTCTTTGTTGTTACAAACACAACTGAATGTGTATGAGACCTTAAGAGAGGGGTGATGGTAATGTTTCTATTTATAAATTTCCTCACTTTCAGGAGTTCGTTGATGAGCGCTTTGATGACCTTTGCTGCTCTAAGGCTTTTTGAATTTGAGAAAAATTTGAGAAGTTTTGGCACAATATATTTAATGATCCTTTAAGCTACTCCAGGCATTCTCTTAAATTGAAAAGGTTGCAAAATAGCAAAAATTGAGACATCATGAGCATTTATTCACTTTCTTCTACTCTGTGAGCTATAATCATATTGTTTCCTATGTATGGAGAAAGACAAGGATTGAGAGCTGCCATATAGATGATATATGTCAAATGTCTATTTGATATTAGGCATTTTTGTGCACTGTATCATGTTATGGCTTTTCTACCAGAAAGTGAAAGTGAAAGAAAATAATAAATTTTTACTTTGAATGTCTTATTTTTGCTTTGTCAAGCTTATTTTATAAGATTAAAGTATCAGAAAAACAAATATTCCCATGAGTCTGAGAAACGTTTTAAGTATCCGAAATATGCTCAAAGCTAACATTAATTTTTTGTTGTGCAAGTATTATGTTTGGGAGCCTTCAAAACCTTTCTTAAAACATATAATCTCCATTAGTAGATGATAAAACAGGAAACAAAACACCAATAATAAACATCTCTATACTTTTTGATATCTGAAGATATCAAAGCACATCACAGCAAACGCACAACAGCTCCCCAGTACAATTTCATCACTATTACCCATCTCCATTACACAGAACTTCTGGCACCAAGAAATTAAGATTGTCATTATCTTTGGTATTGAATCAAACCCAAAGTGATGTGCCAAAGATCATACATGAAATCTTTTGAAGAAATAGAGAAGCCAGATCTTCAGATTCCCAATAACGTCTTAACACATGAATCCTTCCTTCATCACCCTTCTCAGCAGCGATGTCTTACAGATGAACAACTGAGCTGTGATTAAATAGATTACAGGCTCTTCAGTATTTGTGTCTTTTTTGTTCTTTGCAGCTGCATAAGTCTACAGTGTCATATATTAACAGTAAGAAAATGTAGCATTGACAAATGCAGAGATGAACATGGTTAAAGTGCATTATGTATGTGACAAATCACAACTCCTAGAAATGTTCAGTTTTATTAGCCAAAAATGTGCACACTCTCTACATGTTCTTCTGCCTTCATTCAGCATTTATTTATCCATTCATTGTGATTGCTTCAAATCAATTTGAATGTGACCAGACTATTATGTATGGTCCCAAACCTGTAGTACTTCGCTCCAATTATTTCATGACCTCAGTGAAAAATAAACTCATCAGTAAGAATCAAGACTGTTGTCACTGTTTCAATAAATAAGTTTGAAGATCAGGGTATTTTACAAAGATGATTATGCATCTCTGGCCATATACAGAGAAAACATAAGTGGTGCTGTAATTAGCTCATTGATAAATCAATGGAAGTGAATGATAATTAATTGAATTTGGATGTCATGGAGCCAGAAGGATATGCGTGTAGTAAAATAAGGAACAAGATGATAAATATTAAACCAGAGCCCTCTCATTTACCCATACTAATACTCTCCCTACTGTAGAAGATCTCTTCTACAACTCCATCTCTTTTCCCATTTAACACGAAAGCTATAATAACTTCCATTGCCTTTGAACCATTTAGACTGTCTCCCTAGTGTTTGAATTTCATCATCACTTATATCAACTTTAAGCCTGAAGCAGAAACTCTGGTGATGTAGGTGCCAGCTTTTCTTTTAAATGCCCAGACACAGCTATGTTGCAGGTAACAATGGTTGATTCAGATTTTGCCTTTACAGGTGCCAGAGGATCTCAAGTGATATGGTGATACATACCTACACATCTGAACATCTGTGGGAGTCTTTGACATACCTCTTCTTCAGTACACGACTCATTAATTTAATAGCTCATAACACTCTGTTATGTTAGTCCAGATATGACATGTACTTTAAGTGCATGCATGAAAGGTTCTTATGAAATGTTTACTTGAAGAAAGTTGCTCTATTTAAATACAAAATGAATTTGAAATCATATGTTGTGATCATTTTAAATGTAAAAAATTCTTATTGTTCCTAAAGTTGTGTAGTTATATACATAAAGAAGCTAAAGATAATTTATTTAATCTAGGAAATGAAATTCTGAGTACCGTCTTTTAACCTAGGGCAATTATTTATTCCACTGTCAGTTTGAGTCAATCTCTGACAACAGGGATTTGTACAATGATGAGAAAGGTTTCTTAATGAGAACAGTAGAATTAGATGATACAATCATACTTTGATTAGCATTCTCTAGGTAAAATTTCAAGTGCTCAGATCCAAAAACAAGAGATGGAGAACTTTTGTAAGGATTGATAAATATAACACAAATACAAGAAAAGTAAGCCGAAGACTGCTATATTCTTACCCTTTATCTTCTTATTAAGATTTTTGCTTGAACCAAGTTATACCTGTTAAAGAATTGTACAAGTGTACGTATACATATACATTTTTTTTTCAAGAGATACCATGCAAGAAGTAATCTTTGCTCTCAAAATATGGTCAGTATAACAAACTGCTGGGGTAGAATTCTGCAAATGTTGCTACTTTCAAACACAGCAGCTGATTGACCAGTAGTTGATCTCACTTGCTAATTTTCACATCTTCTACTATTTCAGGCAAATGGTTGTGATAAGTAACATGAGATCTGCATAGACTTAATGTCCACTTCAATATAATTGTGTCTCTTTTGCTCTATTACTTGTTAATGTTGACAAAAAATTAAGAAAAAAATAGGTCTTCTTTGTAAATTACTGGTAACTCATCATTCTTTCAAGACTGATTTAAAGTAGTGTCAATGTGTGTTAAATAGTGAAATACGCCAAGCTGAGAAGGCAAGTTTAAAAATGTACATCTGGACAATGATAACATAGAAAAATTTGTGGAATTTGATTTGAATGACTTGAGCTAGTATAACATCAAATAAATTTTTAAAATTGAATAATACATCTATATCTTTTTGTTTTATTGATTTACTATGAAAGGCTCATATGTATCTTTTTGAGATTATTTATAATCTCAAATAAACAAAATTTCTTTTTAGCTGCTGTATACTTTCTTCAAAATGAGTTAAAATTATTTATTGGAAATAAATGTAATGGTAGTTATTTAAAAACTGAAGGAACACAGCAATGACCAAACAACGTTCACCCTGCCGTGTGGTGGTGTTTTAGCTGCTGCATTTTTTTTTAGTTGCATGCTTTCGATGTTATAAGACAAGACTGTGATTGCACTGTTATACTCATAAAATGTGTGATAAAGGTGCCCACCATAATGTCCAATAATCTCCTATCCGCATTATGAAGTAGAATTTTGGAACAGATACTTGCTGCCTTTGAGATCAATCAGAGGTGCTCTGACAGCGTATTTTGAATCATTCTACCTTTATGAGTATTTTGACCTTCAGGTATCAACCAACAAAAGATGCTACTTGTTTAACTTATCTTAAGTTGGTTAAGTTATCTTAAGTAAGGTGATTTATAATATATTAGCCAGGTAACATAAAACTTTCATCGATAGTTGAAAAACAGTTTGAGATTTTTGAGCATTTGTCAAATTGTAGCAACCTGAATATAAACATATGATTTGAAATACCAATAATATTGTTCACCTGTATACCAACGAATAATCACTTTCATTAAGAAGGAACAAATTTTGACCGCACTTAAGGACTGGTTACAAAGAATTCCGTTCTCGTCTCATCTGTTTCCATTTGAAACATTCTGTATCTATGCAATCTTAGCAACTAGAAGACAGAGGAGAAATGATCTTTGCGGTTCAGTTCAGAAGCTTGAGCTTGCGTGGGCCCAATGAATGTTCCAGGGTGTCTTGGAAACTCTTACGCTTGCCAAACACAGGTACTGCGTGACGGCTGCAAGGGCAGCAGCCACCCTCACCGGCAGCTAGGATGAAGCTAACCCCGTAATTTGCAGTTTGCAGGAATACTTTCTTTAGATTCATAGGTTTAACAAAGTTAGGAAAAATAAACTGTAGCTCCTATCACACCGAAAGATAAACAACTTGATGTATTAGTGAAGGATATGGATGTTACCGGCATAGGACTCTGAGACGAACAGATGATACTGAATTTTTTTCTATAACAGGAGCTGAAAAAAGAAATACATTTTATAAAGCAAATTCCTAGTACTTTTACCTTGTTGATTTTTCAAGCTTCTTCAGGAAACCTGTGACACGTCAGGCTAATTATTTTTCATTTTTATTTTAGAATTTCATTTTTATTTTTTTCCTTTTTATTTTATAATTTATTAAAGTTACTGAGAAAGAAACAAACTGTAGGAATAAATTGCTTAAACACTGTATGTTAAGGATGAATTAACACATCTTGAATACAAAAGATCAGATTCATTCAAATCTTTCTAGATGACACAAATCATCAACAAAGGGACACATATCCAACACTACTTCTCTTTCTGGGACATATATCTTGGAAATATTATCCCTAGAAGGGAGAAACATTACTCTAAAGGCTATAGGGGCATTACTTCAGCCATTTCCCTTTGAAATGTCTTTTCTCTTTTATTTCTGTGAAACTCTTACAGCAGATTAAAATGGTCATTCTTTCACCAGACATCCTTGTGAAGCAGTGCAAGTTAAAGGAATCTTTGCATATAGAAAACTCCTGCTGGGTAATAAATCTCTTGTCTGAAAGTGTGATTTTCTAAAGAATTCTGCTGATAATTCATAAATCCCTTCAGAAAAAGATACTGATGTGAAAGGTGAGCAAACATAGGCGCTGCTATTTCTGACTGCACTCTACCCTATGTCTAAAAACATTCCTACCAGCCACTTCCACTTACATGCTTAAGAAAACAGGATTTATCTCTGTGGGTTTCTATAATGGCACTGTAGGCTACCCCTGCTTATCTTGACAGCTAGATTAGTAGTCAGTCATGAACGGTTAGCGTCAGCATGCCTAAGAAGTTGAAGATATCTTCGTCAAAAATTAAATCAGACATATTTAGCAGATAAGATTCCTTCAAGAGCTTATGCTTCTCATGAATAAGATGTCCGAACAGCCGGGAATGAAGGGACAGATATAAGCACAGATCTTCTCACACTGATCAGGTTTCAGTGTATTCATGTAGTATGTATTCAGCTACCAGGACCAACGTAGCTGGATGATTGCTTGTGTCACCAGAACACGGTGCTTCATGGCTTCTGCCACTTCTTGTCTGCGGCTATCTGATAATTGCTCATGCAAAAGGGGATCCATGTGACCAAATGTGAACCTTAATCTTCTCCTTGTGATCCCAAACCATCTCTTCTCATTCACAGAAAGTATAGGCTAAACACTCTGATAAGACACCAGCTAGTCGAAAGTCATGCTTCAGAGCTGCTAATAGCTGTTGAGATGCAGCTGGCACGCTGGTTGAACAGAAAGACAGACAGGCTGAGAATACCTGTGATATCTGCAGAGTTCCACAGCTGGGAAGAAACAGTATGGTGCCAGTACCAATTTCTGCATGGCTACTAACAGTGGGTCTCAGGCTGCAGCCCCAGAGCATTCCTCAGGGTCCCTGCTCTCCTTTTCTGGCAGTTCTGTCGCTGTATAACAGTCTGTTAAACATGACTGTATGGAATTTCCTGTTATCTCTGGAAGTCTCTAAAGGTTATCTAATCTCTAAGATGAATAAAGGACTTGATTCTTGCAAAGTGCTGAATTTTCTTATATGTCAATTGTTCCAGTTACATTTAAAGCTTTTTGAGAGAAGAAAATTGGCCAGAAGCACTAGTTGGACAACTATGCTATTGAGTTCTTGACATTGTTCCACATAATCAGACACTAATGTGGAAACACTCCAAGCTTTCTTCTGCTGCTTATGTTATTTCAGTGGTACTTCCTTTGATTTACCCAAGGGATGTTTTGTTTCAATTAATGTTTATGATTGGCTTCACGACCTAAGCAGTGCAGAGAATGTATTGAAATGGATGCTCATTGTTTATGGATGTTTATTTTTATGGATGACATAATTAGATTCAACAGTTTTGCTTATGTGCCAGAAATCAATTCTTTATCAGTGCAATTCAGGTCTTCATTTTTTTTTTAGTTCAAGAGGAATTAAAAAATGCTAACTGATCATTATAAACAAAGTCTATACAGAAGTTCACATCTATCAAATTTCAGTAAGTTGAATTTAAAATTGTTATATTTATCACTGAAATGTTTCTGTTTGCCAGTTATTTTTTTAAAAACTTTATTACTACTTTTGGTCACTCCTGCAAGCCTTTACCATTCAAACCATATTGTGATCTTGATTCAGTATTAGTCACTGGATTCACAACTAAATAATTAGTATTTTTTAGGGGATGTGAAGTGTTTTTACATTTATAAACCTTGAAGTTGCTCATAACTAGGTTAAGTCCATTTATATGTCCAAGAAAATGCCCAACAGTAGACTGTCAAACAGTAATAGTGAGGAAAAGGGAAACAATTTTATTCAAATTTTGATTCTTCTGCTGGTGGCTAAATAGCCCCAAATTATTTCTAGCTGCTACTAATTCTGGCTGTATCATAGGACTAATTTCTTAGCAGTGCATCAAGGAAAACTTAAGTCCTTGGGAAAGCACTGCAGAAGTATCCTAATGGTCTTGGGGATCTACCGCAGATAAAAGGGGAGAAATGTCAAAGTACGAAAGTCCTTGAAAACAAGGAATACATACATAATATACACATACATAGATACATTCAACATAATGCAGCAGCCAACAGATGTATTAAAAATAGCGAGGCAGTCAGAGTAATTGAAACATTTAACATCTATGTTCTCTATTGATACATGAGACAAGCATGGATGTGAAGAAGGTCAGAAGGAAGAAAGCTGCGTTGTTTAAGATAAAAGGATGGAGTCTGAATTAAGAAACTTGTTTTGGGCTGTGTGTATATACGCAAACGTAGAATGATGATGACAGCTAGGACTTGATCAAATAGAAAGACAGTAGACTAGCATAAAGCACTGCCTTAACTTGGGGCTTATGCCAGTGGGTAGTGTATTAAAATCAACAATAATAGTACCAGAATTACAAAGTGGAATTGTGGAATCGAGACTTGCATACTCAATCTGCAGTTCTAGGAATGATGTGAAACGTAAAATTGAACAAAGAGAATTTAATTTCTTCTGCTTCAAGGCAGCAATTTATTTTTAGTGATATTTTCACTTATAAATTGTTTCATTCATGTATAACACTCAGTGATTTACAGTTTTGTTTTAAAAGTTCATAGTTGCACTGTCCAGGACTACCACACAGTACAGACTGCAGAATACACTTCTTCTTCTGTCTTGTATTTTCTTCCATTAAATATTGTTTATATAACATTAAAATGTAGTGATGTTGCCAGTGCAGTGCTAAGCCTAAATTAAAAAGTTAGTCTTTAAAAAATTTTTCCTCCTGGAGCACATATAAAACCTTCTACAATCAATCAAAGATTTTCTCCAGAACACTAAATCCCAGAGTATGTTTCAACAATTGTGAGCATACTCTCAAACTGGACAGAAGAGATTATTGCATCCCTTTTCTATACACTGTATTGCTTTACTTTATAAATAGCAAAATACATGTTAATTTTGTTCTTCTACTGTCACAAAGTGCATAGAGGTATCATGAAAACAACAGATTTTTGAATATGTTATTTGAGCTACACTTTGTTTGAGTAACAGCTATGTACTTACTATCTATATTATTTTACTGTTGCCATAATCTGACTGATTCCTCAAGCACAAGCACAACATAAATATTAACAGTTTTTACTGTTCATAAGAGATAAAGTGATAGTGATGAGTAGCAATAGATGTATATAGACATTACATTCACCTGAAAGGTTCCAGAGATTAATGCCAAAATGCAACCACCTCTATGGTGAAAGTCAACAGCTGTTTAAATGCAAAACCAATTTAGACAGGAATTGAAGGTTATCATATGCAACTGAAAGAGTGGAGGGAACTGAAGGCAGAACGATGGTACTAACCTCCTATTCTAGCAGAAACGCTAACTATTAGGTTTTATTGCCATTATGCCTTTCCCTTTACAGACATAAAAGAAAAAAAGGCCCTTGGCAACAATTAGGTATCTTCCTACCAGCTTGATTCAGAGACAGTGCAATATTTTTAAATAGCTGGGTCTTTGTTCATAAATTATACTTCAGAAACAGTCTCACAATAAAATTATGAAGATTTTATAATATATAATAGAATTTATAATATATATAGAACTTATAATAATTTGGCCTCTACATATATTCAAGTAAAAAGTGTTCTTTTTTTGATGGTTGCTATTGTTTTGAGAAAAACCTTCAACCATATCTCAGTCTGATTTCCCTCCGAAATTGTCTCCGTTTGAGTAGTGTATACAAGCAAAAGAAAAATACTAAGCTTTAGCTATATGGATATGCATGTAAAAATATTAACATTTTTAGATTCCTGTAGAAAATGTAAGTTTGATTTGATAGTTTTATTCCAACAGGTCTTATTGTGCCTGGTAGTTTTACAGTGGTATAAAGTTTGCTGACTGCAGCAGTAACAACACTAAGAAAGATTATTTAGAACACTAAGAAACAGCAGAATGAGAAGATGGAAAATACACACGGAAAAAATGAGGTACTGTTAAATAATCTATGAGTAGCATTGCCTTTTGGAGTCTATTTTTAATATCTTCAAATGTACATTTTGCAGGACAAGCATACTTGAGTCAAAATTGTTGATTGCTTTCTAGCCAGATTCCACAGCCTGCACAGGCTTTTGTTCGTGGATCTTAAAGGAACAAAGAAAACACATTTCAAACACGATCGACCTGTCTTTTGATGAGATTGATGTAAGCAGCAATGTATAAACAGCTGAGGACAAATCCTGATCCTATTAATGAGAACTTTGCCACTGGGTTCAGTGGGGTCAGGATTTTGCCCCTGGTACTTGCAGTATGATGATTAACAGCTCTTCCCTCTGCGAAACCTGGGCAGATGTGCCGTTAGCCTGTTACTCCACCATCATTCTGTCCAGCACATTACTCAGAAAATGTGGCAACACAAAAACCTCTGAGTTACTCAGGGTATAGTTAAATGCAGGAAGATGAGAGGATCCGCTATGTCTCCTCGGAGAGGTCAATATAACTTGCAAACTTGACTTAATCTCAGTCTATTGCAGAAACTCAATGGTATTGACACATGGTGTTCACTTGGAAATCTTTATACATACAACCATGCTGGAAATAAGGATTTAGCACGCTAGAAATAATTTCTTTAAGTTCTTATCCTTATCTGTTTAGAGCTGTCTGCCACGGTTATTCCCTACCTCCCAAAGTTCAGATTGACTATGTTGCCTAAAAACGGATGAGGATAAAAGAGAGAATCAAATGCCAAAACAACATTATTCCCCTCCCATCCTGCATCAGAATCAAGCAGACAGGCTTCTCCTAGGAACTCCTACATAGAGCAGGGGAACAAGGGCAAACAGATTTCCTTTACATTCAGGAAAATTTGAACCTGGAAAGCAACTACAGGCAAAATTTAAAGTGTGGGTTTTAAGGTTTAAATATGCCTACCATGAGTTATTAGAATTACTTTATGTGCATACTAGTGTACATGAAGTAGAATTTGACACCATAACTATCACACTAAGGAATGTGGGTTAACCTGATGTAAGGGTAGTGTTTTAGCCTGGGAGGTTGTTTAAAATTACTCAGCCATACCTGAAAGAACAATTTAGCCTTCATTATCTTCTTGCTAGAAAGCACCTACTAAAAACCGTAAGACATAGTAATTGTTATAATAGCCCAGATTTGGAGCCTGTTCAGTTCAGTAGGCTATTTGTGGTGTTTTATCTTTCATATGAAAGAACAAGAACTTTATGCAACAGAAGGATGTTAGGTCTCATACAGAAATTATTTAAAAACCTGAAGACTTACATTAAATACTGCTTTTTAAAGTAACAACTATATATCTTAAATTCTTACTATTCATACCATTGTCCACTTCTTTAATTTAACAGTTTCCTATGGTAGTGAGTTCCACTGCCTAGTTGTAAAAAAGCAAGTAGAAAATACTGTTTTTCTATTTTGCCACATTCTAGTTCTGCTGAATGTTCTTATTCATTAATATACATTGCTCTTTCTATCTTTACCTCCTTCCAGTCACTGCATTTTCAAAACCTTTGTCAAGGAGAGGTAAGGGATGGGGAGCCAGGAGCCAAGGGTGACCCCAGGCTAAGGCCTACAGTGCCCTCACCAGCGGTGCCATCCCATGGGGTCGGGATGCCGCGGGCAGAGCCGGGCGCTGGCAATGGGGCCCATCGACAGCCCCGGGTGCAGCGAGGGGATGCACCAGGTCCAGGGTCCAACCATCAACAGCCCCGGGTGCGGCGAGGGGATGTACCAGGTCCAGGGTCCAACCATCAACAGCCCCGGGTGCGGCGAGGGGATGCACCAGGTCCAGGGTCCAACCATCAACAGCCCCGGGTGCAGCGAGGGGATGCACCAGGTCCAGGGTCCAACCAGGGGCTCCAGTCAGGAGTGAAAGAAGATGGGTCTGGAGGCAAGGATGGAGAGAAGACAGGAGCAGGGGTGCAAAGCTCATCCAGGAGACAGGGCCAAAGGCAGGGCTGGAGACTGGCACCCCTGGGACGTAGCTCAGTCAGGGACTGATGGCCCCAGCTGAGCTGAAACGGGGTCCTGGGCCCCCGGGGAGGCTGGTCAGGGCCATTGAGGTCTATTGGTGCACTCAGGAACTTGAAAATCATTCATTTATTTATTTGAAGTAACTAATAAAATTCAGGCAGTGTTAAGGAAAGTAAAACACTGAAATGTCACATTAGGAAAAATTTAGTCTCTATGTTTCGTTGCCAAATAGCTCATCTCATATTTGCTATAAATTTGTAGAAACTAGAATGGAAACCAATAAAAGTATTCAATGGTAATTATTTGTAAGAGTAAAGATTCTCAAAGAAATTTAATAAAGGTTATGTAAATAATCCTTACTATGGGTGACCTCAGAATGCAAAAATGCTCATCTATTTCACTTTCAAATTTCTGAAAATTTTGAAATTTTTTAATGCTCATCAAGGCAAATAATTGAAGTATAATACTGCTGTAACTGCATTTGTAAAAGCAGTAGGTTGTCTTATGGATAACTGATTTATACATTTCAATATATAAATTTTCCATAATTTTATCTATTTATTCATAATTCAATACAGAATAAGGTGTCCTAAATTTAGATTAAACTATAGGAGACATTAACAATGAGTGTCAGAAGAAGGATATACTTATACAGGGTGATTGCTGTCCTTTAAAATAGAGGCTCTATTTATATTAAGGTTCTATTCACAAATATTTGCTAGGCCTGATATATGTGATTTAATTAAAAATTGTTATAAATACTTGTAAAGTCCAATTAATAAATATATTGTTTCTAACAACCATCATATAAAATATATTTATTAATATGCAGTTAATCAGCTACTTTATATACCATTCATTTGTTCTTTCATTATGCATGAATTGCCTCTACTTTTGAATACTGCATTCCTCTGTTTCTCTTTTTTTCTCTTTCTCTCTTTCTTTCTCTCTGCCCCCTTCCTCTCCCTCTCTCACCCCTGGCCAGTATTCATCCACGATGATGTTTTGGAATTCTTTCGGACTAACAGCCCTACCACACAAGGACATATTCTCAGAGACTGTTGGGCAAATTCTAGAATTTCCTCACTGCAGGCATTGCTCATAGCCACACTGCAACATGTTGGAAAACTGCAGCGTAATGATGGATCCCACTACCCATCTTTCCATAGAGAAGGGGTCTGCTTCTGACCTTAAGCATAAGTTTGTGACTCCACCAAATCCCACTTAGTTGCTCTCTTAAATGGGAATAAATAAGACATCGGCCCCATCTTCTAACACACTTACAAATGTACAAATTCTACTGAAAGATACTTTCTGCCAGGGATGTATCAAAATGGAGTTTGTGGTGGTATAGGGAACAAATACCAAGGAAGACAGAATAAGAAGATTCATCTTACCTAAGTTTAGTCATTTGGCCATACGCTAGCTATCTGCTCTCCTCCTCAGTTGAAAGACAGATACAACGAATTGTTCTCTGAGTTCTGTCCTTTGGGCAAAGAGGGAGTCACAATGTTCAAAAGATTTTGATAGCTAAAGCTAGACAAAGATTAATCCCTTACGAAAGGAGTCCTGCCTAGTACTCATACCTTCGACGTAAGGGAAGAAGAAGAGAATACACAGACCGTTGGTTCAGCCACAGAAACCTGTGGCTGAGCAGGATTGAATTTTCTGTCCCTTCTCACTTTTGTCAGAGCTCCAAATAAGACAGTTCTTGCAGGAGCAAGATGGGAACGTGACAGTAGCAGTGAGTCTCACAGTCAGTTCCCTCCCTGTGTTGTTCTTGGATTTTGCAGCTAAATTTAACCCTTAGTACGAGGCTTAGAGCTAAACCCCAATCTACTCAAACAGCATGAAACCAAATACTACTTCTTGTTGTTGCTGTTGTGTATTTAAATCCACTCAATTTGGCCATGATGACAGAAGTGTTGTATTCATGTAAATAAATGATATTTTAAGTGTCTTTGGCAATGGAATTTTATACCACAAAATTATTCAATAAAAACTCTCACAAAAATGTCAGAAATGCAAATATTTCTTAGTTAAATTGAGGCCAAACATCTCAGTAAACTCTTTATGTTAGTCCCTGGCACAGAGCGTTTACTGACTCAGCTGCAGCAACACCACAGTTAAAAGAAGCAAACAATTATCTACTGTAATTTTGGGCCTGGCTGCCCTGAGTATCCAGCTGTTAGACGAAGTTTACATTAATAAAATGTTTGTCTCTACCCAAGGGCATTCTGAGTAGCCTGTTTAAAGAACTCCGGAAAAATGAAGAGTAGATTTGTTCCTAGCAGGCAGGAAGGAAGTTGTCAGGCGGAAAGAGGATATGGACCTGTTTGCATGCAAGGGTCAGTATTTGGTTGCTGGATATTTCCTCTGTGTCCACACGACAAGAAAACCCTTAGTTTCCTGCATGGGACAAATAGCAGGAAAGGGCGTGAAACTTATTGAATGACATTATCATCTTATAGCCTCATCAGTGAGGAAGACTGCTTATCAAAACTGAGAGCAAAGGACTGGCTTTCTCGAGTAGACATAAGCAGCTGAAATTGTTAAGAGATTCTCCTTTGATTTTTTTTAAACTCTGTTTAGTTCTCATACTGTGCCACTCTTTCCTTTCAATTCATAAATTCCTGGCTGCTTTTTAGTCTTTAAACTCCTGATTCTAGATACTGAAGATATCCACAGAATCAAACCTTAATGACAGTGTTGCAAGCAGAAATGTGAAGGACTTGTAAAGACAAAATCTTTTAAAAACAGACTCTTTGGGAGCTTTTCTGTTATTGTTGCTTGTTATTTCTGTAACTAAAACTGATAAGACTTAGAAGACTGGCAGGAATCTACCCTATTTGCTTGCATGTGTTGATAGATGAACATACTGCTCACCAGCCGACAAATTAAACAGCTTCCAAATATGAGCCTGATCCTGAAAATATTCATTTCTATATTAAATGCATAGAACACAGACTTATTCCACTCAAGCCAGAGAGTGGCTCAAGTCAGAATTTCCCTTTGCTTGTGTAGTCAGGCTATGTGATATTGCAGGCCATTTGATTAAACTTTCCCTCAATATTCATTTGATTGTGAAAATGATTTGTTATGGAATTTGTTTCACAGCCCATTTGTTCACCCTTTTCAAAATCTTCTAGTCTTTTTTCACATAAATATTGACAAAACATTCAACTGTAAGATACAAATTCTTGAAATTGGACATGATTGGCTTATCACAAAAATCATAATGAAGAGACCTAAGCAATTCAGGTCTACTACTTTATCTCAGACTTTCTAATCTCATCATGTACAAGTGGTGGGAATATGCATGCAACATTAAGCTATGAATCTCATTTGAATTACTGCATCCAAAAGGCAGTGTAAGTTAGTATCTACTTTATAGCATTTAAGTAAAAAATGGATACAACTGTTAATAGGACACAGACATAACATTTCCTTGTAGCACTGGAGAATCATTTTATTTACTGAATGCTAAATTATTAATTCTAGATAAAGCTGGCTGTGGGACATAACATAGCATACTCCATAAATGTATTTTTTTACAGACACACATACATACATATGCATATTTATTGCGTTAATCTACATAATGGCAAACAGACTTCAGAAAGTTGCAGGAGGGGTCATTCATTTACAGCGGATGAGGCAAGGCAGGAAATGATGAATGGGTTTGTGGGACCAGAGCTAGCAGGCACATAAATAAAATATCCTCAAAGCTACATTGGGGATCTAGTTCAAAAGAAAAAAAAAGAGAGAAGAAAAAGGGTGATGGAGCAAAATATATTCCTTTCTTTGTTGTTTGGTGCTGTGTTTTCTCCAACACATGCCATTTAGCTGAGAAATGTTCCTGTACAATCATAACTTTTAACATATTCAGTCTGATAAACAGTGCATTTGCACCACTTCATCACTTCCACAACTACTGCAACAGTAAACAAGTTTCCTTTAGTTGTTTATGTCAACTGATCTAACATCACATGTACTTTACAAATCTCAGCTACGTATATGGCCAGTAACATTTATATTCTTAGGCACTCTTAAATATTGATAATATGATATGTGATGGAATTATTTCATAGAGCAATATATTAAAGAAGACGTATATCCTGTCCTGCGTTTTAGCATTAATATTGTAGCAAGGTATCATGTCCCTTCATGCCACTGACATACTAGACAAGTTAGTCAGTATGCATTTAATTTACGGAATAGAAATTCCCTATGCCTCAATATCATACCTAACTACTATATTCAGGGAATATGAACTGTTTCCCTACATTAATAAGCACAGGAAAAAGCTGTACTAAGTAAAATAAATACACAGTGCTATTGATTGAGAACGCTATTGCACAGGTGGTTTTTCTTCAGGTGTAAATCTCCACAGAGGCAGGAAAGAATCAGTCCCAAAGTCACTTACCGAGAAGAGAGGATGCAGAGGGAAATCTCTTATTCTTTGATATCTACCACCTTGAATCATATCACAGGCACGTTTCCTCCCCACCTTCACAGATACGGCGGATAAACAGAAGATCCGGCACATCAAAGGGGCAGCAGTCGGAATGCGATCGTTGCACCTCTAAACTTGCCCGTGCTTGCTTTCAGAGCTGATAGCCTCCAAAGCCTCGAGAGAGGCACAATGTTATCTTCGGTGCTACTTTGAAAATTTAATGTAAGGGCCTGATAGGAAAAAACTGCCGCGGCTGTGAGAGAGATGCTTCCTGCTCTGATTTCAAAAATTGTAACAGGTCAAAATCAAGGTAACCCTGCAGCTAGCCCTAAACCCTTGCAAACTGACATAAATCACATCAATTTTATTGTGTTTTGACTTATCTTAAGTAAAAAGTCAAATGTTTCTTTCCAGACTAAGTTGTTATCATAGTGATTATATGAACTCTTCCTCGGGGTTCAAGACAATGATTAAGTCACTACAAAAAGCAAGGAAGAAAGAAAAGGAGAGACAGGAGAGGTGAAGCGAGGCGGGGTACAGGGAAAGAGAGAAATGGAGAGAGAAGGTAAGGGCAAAGGCAAAGGGAGGAATAAAGAATATTTTTATAAGCAGAAAAGGGTGGTACGTAATGATTTAAGCTGAGGACAACACTGCTAGGAAAGCACTTAAAAAAAAGAAAAAGAAAGAGAGTCAACCACATCGCATAAGGAGTTTTTGGAGACCAAAAATAGGTAAAGAGGAAACACTTGGCCTTCTGGAAAAAAAAAAAAAAAAAAATACAAAGCTCTTCCCAGGACATGCGAAATAACTCATGACTCTTCTTGTTTCATGGCTATACCTTGAACTTTCTGAACCTCATTTGATTGCAGCTGTGAGTAAAATCTTCTCATGAGCTTGTTAACTGCATCTCTGCATAGTAATTCTGGTAACTGAAAAAGGAAATTTCTAGAGCAGAATGAACACTATATAGTGAAAAAGCCCAATTTTATTCATACAAGTACTGTTATCACTTGTTAATGAAGTAATATATTTTGTGTTTTTAATGGGCTATACATTACCCATAAAATGAAATTCTCATATCTAATTTCTCTCTGTCGTTCTCTTCATAAAGTAATGCATATCTCATTATTCTTATTCTACAGATGAAGAAACTGAGGAACAGAGACTTGTCTTACCAAAGCGTATGCATTTTGGGAATTGGAAATCAGGCTTAGACCCTAAGTTCCCTCATTTCTAGTAAAACAGCCTATCCAGTGGGCCACGCTTCTTCCTATAGCTGATTCTCTACGCAGCTGCTATACAATGTCAATCGGTGTTTTATTTTTCATTAACTTGCACACCATCTGTCCTGTGAGTGAAAAACAAGAAACTATTTAAACATTCCACTGATCTTTTTCCTTCCTTCCGCCCACCAATGGGCTACGGAACAGAATAGTTTAAAAATTATAGCCTATATGGATGCATGGATATACATATAATTTAAGATAATGTCCCCTGAGAATCCTGGGACCATTTTGGAAATTACCTTCCCCCCCCCACCTCCCTTTTTCAAGTAAACTTAGGAAACCAGTGCAGCACTCCTGATCTCCTGGGCAAGGAAGTTACCAAAACTATTACATAACACTGCGTATATATAGTAATATATACTCTTTCAATAGGCCTTTCTCTTTCTCTCTCCTTCTCACCAGTCAGCAGGAGAAGGGGAAAGGCAATGTAGCACACGGAGTATCTTTCCCTTAAGGTAACCTTATTTACTGCATTGAGTGAACGAATGTGGCGACAGACACACAGAAGCACTATCAGATTGCAGAAGTCCATCCCCTTGACGCTGCAGGAGGTACTTGTAAACCCCAGATAGCAAATGTATCTGAACTTGGTCTTGGGGCTTTATCAGACTAGCTCAGGCAATTTTTGCTATGATAGCTTCTATATCATCATCCCTGGCTGCCTCTCCTCTATATCTGTTGAAGGTTAGGGACTGAAGGTATTAGGAGAAGGAAATGAATGTTCATGCCTAAGCAAAGCAATCAGAGAAGGTAGTTCAGAACTAACAACCTGACTTGGGCCATGAACACAGGCTGAGCTGTGGGTACATATCGCTTTCTGCTACCACTTCTACAGGGGCTGTAACCTCGGGCAAAGAACAGTGCCATCAGCCGTGGGTAAACCTTCTGCCAATACAAAAAGATTTGCCAGAGCCCATCTGTCAAAGCTCTTAATTAAATGCTTTGGGCCTAATTCTCTTGCTGTAGACCGGCAACTCTGAAGAAATTCAGTACAGGTAGATTTTTTCTGGAGTACCCAACTGGCTGTAGAGGCCAAAGACAAAGATTAGGCATTCACAGATCCCAGCGGCCTCCTTGCACAAACCTCTGCTGCAAGCTCAGTGTGGAGTGCGTGCAGTTAAGAGAAAAAGCTGGTGTAGTCATGTATTCTTAAACACTGTATGAGGTTGCTTTTGACTTAATGATCCTTGACATCTCTTAGGAGTTAATCGCCTAAAAGGTTTACATTTTCCAATTTTCCAGTTTCCAATTTCCAAGACAGTATGTTTGCAATATCATTCTACTTGGGAACCTGCTCTACATTTATAGGAAATACCCTACTCTTGTCAACTCTCTGAGCACTTGTAACTTTTGTAAACCCTGCTTCCACTGCTTGCTAGCCTAGCATATTTTTAATTTTGGTCTTGTGATAAGCTGGCTTTGTACATATCAAATCCTTAATGAATCTTGATTTCCTTTTAAAATACTCATATTAAAACTTCTCACATATTCCTACCAGGAGGACTATGGAGTAACTCTCTGGACACTTAACTTCTAAATTTGTTTCTTAAAGGGAAAACAGACCCTCTGGTTTTCTTCAAATATACCGTGATGTATACTAAATATACCTTTTAGCCACTGGTATAAAAACTCAACTCTATAAAGCAATGTAATTAATATTGCTGGGAAGCATCAGAAGACACTAATCAGGTACTTGTTTGCCATATTTCTTTTAGCTGACTGTATGATCATCTAGATCTTGGAGAAATTTAAATACTTTTTTTCTCTGAGCATATGTTGTACTGAAATATTCTAAATTCTAGGTTCAGACTACTTCTTACAAGCAGCTATGATTTACTTATTATATCTATGGATGCAAACAGAATTATTACATAAGACAAGAATTTTTCAGGGACTATGTTCCTGCCTTTCAAATCAGAACTTGTTTATAAAACAGATTCTATTCTGTTTTTTGAGAAAAAAATTTATCTGTTATGATCAGCAATCCTCATGGCCATTTAAGGGGAGAGCACAACTGAAATAATGTTAGCTTTTGTTCCAGGTTATTGTTCATGGTAGAGTCTCCAATAGTTCCATTTTCATGAGGTTAAGTCAATATCTTTGGCCAAAGCAGAAAGCTTTTGTCTGGCTTGGATGCTGCTGTCCAAATAGGAAATTTTTGGCAGGCAAAGAAGAGGATTTAGAGTCCACAAAAGTTGCCTGTCTGGAAGATTGCACTGAAGGGAAATCGTCTAGACATCCAAGTACTTCTTGCGAAGACTTGACTTTCCTTCCTCAGCTCCACATGTGACCTCTTCTCTGCTTCCCATTTTTGAGTCTGTAAGCTTCCTCTCAAGTTAGTTTACCATGCATCACTCCGTGTGCTTCTCAGGCATTGCCTAAGTAGGGCATCTAGGAGGCTTGTCTTGAGCTATCACACCCATCGTTAAGAGCTTTTAACAATTGACATATTTGATCCCCTCCTCCCATTTCTAGACAAAAAAGAGAAATATATGACCTTTCTTCATCTCCTTCAAGAGTGAACATACTACAGAGGGAACCTCCCCAAATCAATCATAACTGAGTCATAACTGCTGAAAGGGTGCTTGGGTGGTCCCGTGCTTTGCAGGTCAAGATTTTAGCACATCCTTAGTATGATAAGAGATGTACAAACGGTTACACCCACTCTATCCAGTGGTGATTCATTTTGCAGAGGGGAGGGGACATTTCCACAGCCGACCTCCTGAGGGGATGTACAACAGAAAAGCACTTCTAATCAGCGAGTTCCACAGAAGTTCTGCAGGTGGAAGTTGCAAGAGGGATATCTGAATCACTGTGTCCCCTGGCTGCCTGCCTACAGCCCTCTACACATAGTGCTACACTCTCTAGGGGGCTACCCTAGTGCTCTCTTGTCTCTCAGGGTTATTGGTTGCAAGTGATTTCTGCAGGCATTCTCAAGGAAAGGTCCTTTCACTTCCAGCTTTCACATGTTTGACATAGACCCAAAATGGATATGCTTCTTCTGCTAATTCAGAGGTGTTCAGATGTTACTAGTGCTCTTTGCTGCGCATCCAATTTTTGATGATCCAATGAATGAAAATGATAGCAAAAACATAATAGAGACGTGACAGGGATAATTCCCTTGATGAAGACTTGACAGATATGCAAAGGACTTAAAAACATGAAATTTAAAATAATTAGGCTCTTCAGATTAAACAAGCAATCAATCATATTGCTCTTTTATTTCATTCTTTCTCACACAAACAGTACTTTTAAAACAGCAGTTGATTTAGAGTGTTGTAGCTTTACCGATAGTATATACAAAAGTGTTTCAACTAGGCTAATCCTCACAATAGTCTAAGTGGGAGGCAACTAATTTTAAACATCAAAAAAGAAATCCTCATTAAAAAGCACGGTGCTACTTAGGCTACCAACCAATTTCAAGGTGTCAGTGCCAGATCTTTTACTTTTTTCTAGTTCTTTGTTGTTCTGTTCATTCCACATCCCAGAGCAAGTATAGCAATGTGAAATGGATAAAGCCAGAGCTCATACAGAAGTGAATATGTTGCAGATTACAGCCTGTAGTTCATCTGCCCTGTAAATCATAAGATCTCCTTCTGAGCATGGACAAATAGAGAGGACAAGCTGAGAAAGAGTCTCTCGTGACAGCTCTTTCCATTACAAGGGTAACAGTATGAAGACGATCAACATTCCTTTAAGATGGTGTGAAATTGAGCTAATGACATTTATTACTAACTTCTTTGGCCACTGTTGAGAAAAGGAGTGACTGGAGGATGAACCTAAATAGATGTCAAAGATTTCTGAGGCTATTTCTGAGGCTAGAAGATTTCTGAGGCTGTTTCTTTCAGCTATGAGCTGTGGCTTCTATTTTCTTTGCAGTGCCCTTCCTACTAAAGGAACAGTCTGTAAGGAGTCAGCCTAGAAGCCATAAGTCTTTAGATGCAAATCCTCTACTGTATACGTTTCTAAGGAAAGTGAAGATTTTTGTCCCTTAAAAAAAGCATCATCCTACTCTGAAGCAAGTTCTTGGGGAGACAGTCTGCATGGGAGCCTGGCTATGGTTTCAGTGAACTCTTTTTCCTGCTTAAACTTATCTCAGGTCACAGATCCTAAAGCAACTATTCTCTATTTTACATTTGAAAATACTGCATTTTATTTCATTAAATTTTACACCTGAAGAAAAACAATATGCAACTGGTCTCTGAAAGAAAGCTAGTAAATAACAACTTCTGCGATGACAGAAAGCAAGAAGAGTTAAGAATAAAAATCCTGTACAAAAGGAGGAGGAGGATACCGTGACCTAGAGCACCATTACACAAGCCACATAGGGATCAAAAAAGACAAGTTTAACAGTTGAAAACTAGAATGATCATATCAGTGAATTTTCATATTTAGCACTGAAACCGAGGGGTGTCTCTCTCTTGCATGGTGTGTGAGGAGTATGGAAGAAAGGCAAAATTGTGTTGTAAGTGTAAAGAGTTACAATCGTAATGATACTTGTAGGAGAAAATATTTGCCGTGGCTGTGAGAGAGGCCTGCTGCCCTGCAGGTCCGCACCGGAGGAAGTCTGATGTTCACCTAGGGATACAGCAATTCAGACAGGGGACTAGAGCACATACTGCTCTGGTTCCAAACCTGTGGAAAATATAAGAAAAGTTTTTAGAACTGGAGATTTAACACTCTTTCAGCACTCTGGAGCTGTGAGAACTCAGCTGGTTTGACTCCTTTCTGGCCCTGTTGGCTGAAAACATGTGGCTTTCGTCAGGACAGAGACAATTTTGCCTTTCCACAATCCCCCCAGTGTCTGCAGAGGTGGTGACTAGAGTATGTCTTAGAGAGTCTCTCTTATGCCCGTTTTTCAGGATTTTATTGTAGTAGGCAGATAAAACGCAAATGATCCTTAAAATGACTACCGATCTTAGGAAGAAATCCTTCTTATTCCTCCAAAGGAACAGAAGAGTGAAAAATAAATCTCTCTTCCACTTCTGCCACTTTCCTCCTGGGAATCTCCGCAGGTTTGTTTAGGGCGACCTGTGATTTTGGAGAACAGAAATCTTTCTTGTTCTGTTTGGCTTGGCAAAATGCAATTGGAAAAAAAAAAAAAAAAAAAAGGTAGCGGTAAAGGTGTGACAGTGCTGTGTCACTAAACCCTTCTAAGGGAACGGCAGTTTTGGTGCCGTGTTTTCATCTCTTCATGCTGGGGATGCTTTCAGGGCGCAGGGTGAGCGAGGGCTGTCGCCTGCAGGGGCTGCTGTCATGCCAGGATAGTTGTGCTAGAGCGGAGCAAACAATCAGCTGCAAGGACAGATGTTGTTTGGTTTTGCTTTGTGTTAAGGGCTAAGTTTATACTTTAACAGAAACAAGTCTCTTTTTGTGGAAGTCTTGGGATAGTTTCCAGAACTGCGCAAGAACTAAAGCGTATACTTTTCAACATGCTGGGATCTCCTATCTGAGAGGATGTCCTGTTTACATTTGTGCTCTAGCTAAGTAATTATGCTGCATGAGTGCTCCAGAAATGAGGTGAAATATAAGAGGGAAAGATGGCTTGAAATGGATTTTCACACAAGTTTGAAAAATGACACTCACATGACCCCTGTCATCATACCATTTGGGATTAGTCCTACAAAGGTGTATATTTAACGAGAATCAGCACTCAGGAGGGAGAGGCCGTGGCATCTATGGAATGTATTTGGGGTGGTTTGAACCTTTTTTTTTTTCATCTTCTTTTCAGAAAGAAAATAGGGAGAGGCTGATAATGTGGCTCGCAGCCAGTTTCATTTCGTGAAATGACCTGTGTAGGTAACCAAACACTGGTGAATCTAATACCAGCATAGAGCAGCATCTAGGAAAAACAAAACCAGTAAAGCAAGGGGAAAATTCTCATTTATATCAGCTCTATTTATATTACAGAGGGTTTATAATATATGATATGAAAGGTAGCAGAAAAGCAAATTATTTTTTTTAATTGGAACTAATTTTTCTATAGGCAGTGGCAATTATTTTTTAATGGGGAGCGGAAACAATTTGTAATCAAGTGGGGAGCCGAAGTGGTAAGTTCAGAGATTAGTCTGCAATGATTTTAACATGAGCAGAAATCTAAATAAGTGTTTCTTTCATAAAGTGTACGCTATAGCACCTTGTGTTTTCTGTGGCTGAGAAGGAGCTCAGGGGTGCTCTAGCACTGTACTGTGACTCTGGTGTCTCTTGAAGTTCTCTGTCCTTCATTCTCCTGGTAAATCTATCTCCAGCCAGTGCTGACTCCTACATTTACTGATGGGATAACTGAGATATAAATCCAAGAAAGGCTAGAAAGAGGCCATGTTAATTTAACACTCCATGTTCATTTAATTTCGTATTCGTTTGTGTTACCGTAACAGGTAGGAGCCCTCATCATGAACCCAGCCAAATTACTAGTGTTTTAGGTAACACAAAAACACAGAAAAAAAGATGCTTCCTGCTCCCCACCCCCAAAATAAAATAATTTCTAATTCAAACGTAGGCAAAACATAGTAGGCTAATGGGAAACTACCTAAAAATGATAATAGTCAATATGGTGTGTAATACTTCTGTACACCCACAGCTTAACTGCTGTCAAGATTTGGTAAACTTCCAGGAGAAGGAAAAAATTAAGGCACAATTTGATAAAGTGTTAATTTTTAAAACGTTTATGGGGAGCTTTTCAACCCTGTCCAAGGGATACTGATGGGCATACTTCTGTTCTCACTGTGACCTCCTGAAGCTAACTAAGATTAACGAAACCTTCATTCAACCAGAAGGGACTGGCCCTCTAACGAGTATTCTATACATTTTCTAGTGAGAATTTTTATAGTAGGAATGTTATCCTTGGCCAAATCCTCACATTCTTATTCATCCAGGTTTCCACTGGGCCTGATCCTTCTCACATTCACTTTAATAGCAAATTATCTTAAAAGTCCTTGTCTATAACTGCATGCAAAACGAAGTCCATTAATGAGCAACTGTATGAGCTCTGAATAAAGTCAAAAAAGACTTTTCCTGGGGATTAGCCAAAATAAAAGGTGATGGGACTGCTGAAAAGAATAAGTTCAGTGTATCTATAATGCACAAAGAGCCTTATTAGTAGGACATTTACATTTATTGCTAATTAAAAATTTTAGAAATCTAGATCTCTCTATCTGGTCTTTTATGCAGTGCCTGTCATCCCTGTTTCTGACAAAATGAGAATAGTTCATTGTATATGCTCCGAAGTCTGCCAGTGTTATCTCTGGAATATGGGAATTGCTGGTATAATAAAAACCACTACAGAACTCTGAAAGCCCTTGATTCTATATTTACATCTCTGAACAAGCTCACTTTGACTCATAGCTCCTTAATTAGAGGCATAGTCGTTTTCTTTTCTGTAGGGCATTTTTTTAGCCTCACAATACAAGCATACATTTGGTAACTAATACCAGCAATTAGCCTCATCTGCTATGTAAATGAGTGTAATTGCAATTAAATACTTTAGTGGGCCCAAAGGGAAAACATGCAATCATTACAAAGTAAGTAGGAGTACATGGTTAAGGGACATTTAGGAGTGTTAGCAGAAGTGCTTTTTCCCTGTGGTGACTACAGTCCTTTCCATTGTCAGTTATTTCTTCAGGAGTTTAGAACCTGGCTGAAAGGGTATTTTTCTCTTTTTCACTGCGAACTATGAAAAACACGGAACAAAGAATGACATGTTGGGTGAAGAAAAGAGGAATTGTCTCCAGGGTTTTCACAGGATTTTGTGGTGAACTGCTGAGTACCACAAGACAGGATACCAAAAACAACACTGGGAAGCTCCTAGACTGGGTTAATTGTCAGAGATTCATTGAAATTAATGGCTATGACAGTTTTCACCAACTAAATATCTGTGCCACTGAATATGTCTACGTTATTCTCTGCCCGCCCCAAGGGCTGTCACTGGCATTGGAGGCAGCCTGTCTGGGTGGTGTTTGGTGGGATATTAAACACGGTATAGATATACTGGCACTGTACAATCCACTGAGTTTGGATTTGATGTTTGAACAGACAGCTAAGCCGATCCTGAGTGTGTCCTCTTGACAGCCAATACAGATATATACTCAGATATATCTTGATGGTGAAAATATGACTGAAGCTGGATGTCTGCCTGTCCAAAAATTTTGCATCTGAATTAATGTCACCTGTGCCAAATCTACATTTTGAAATGTAATGGTTTCTCTTTACTTTCTTCCATTTGTTCAGGGTTATGGAATGATCTGTTAAATTTGAGTTCTCTGAAAATACTTAAAGACCTGCCAAGAGGCATTTCCATTCGTTCCAATAGTCTGGAAATGCCTGATCAGAACAGAGGCAGCTTGGCCAGAAAAAACGTTATAAAAGTGTCTCCTGAGCAGAGTTTCATCCTCCCTTGTTAAAGAGTGGCACTGAGTTACTCATTCTGGCTTTAGGAAACTCTTAAGGATGACTGGAAATATTTATTCTTTCTGAGCTAGAATCTGAAGCAGCAGTTTTGCATGAGCTCTAGCTTTACAACTTAGTTACAAAAAATGTATTGTTGAGCTATTCTGTAGGTATTTTTCACAAATTCAGCTCAGATGTTAACTTTTGGTCCAATTTATCACTGCAGATTCCGAGCTTTCTCATTGTCTCTAAGAGATGAACGGGAAGGGAGTCCAAAACTCATTTTCATTGTAAGAAAAAGTATGTAAACTGTCTATTTATGGCCTGAATTAAAAATAAAAAGTTATTCCTTAATTCAAGCATAGACTGATAGTTTTGCTAAAAGACATCTGCTACATCAGGGAGCATCAAGGGCAGGTGAAGTTCCCTAAGGGAAGGTGGCCAGCAGCCCAGCGAGGTAGAAAGCCAGCAGAGGCAGTGGCCTCGCTGGTAGTGGTCCTGTCCCACAGCACCAGAGGGAGGTAAGTCATAGTCATGAGGCAGGTCTGAGGTCGGTCTGGGAAGCCCATCCATGGGTCAGAGCCCGACCAAGGGGTTACGTACGCTGAGCCCAGATCAGCCAAGCCTGAGAGGCTTCACTGAAAAGCTGCTCCCTAGCAAAGGAGGGTGGAATCCCTGCTGCAGCTTTGTCCAGATCTTTCCTGAAGATCTCCAAGGCCAGACAAGGCTTCTCAAAACAGATCTCTCCGATCAGAGCGGCGGCCTTGAGGGCACAGAGCTAAACTCCTAGGAAAGACCAGTGTGCTTCTGGCTCTGACAAGCTGCTGCGCTTAAAGGTTCTCTAGGAGAGTGCTGCAAGACCATTCTGCTTGCGAGCAGACATTTGTCAGTTCCTGAAAGTATCAGTAGAACAGTGAGAAAAATACACACCAACTTAAATTTGGTCTAGGCAAGGTAGAAACAATGTACCAAGAACAGGAGAACCTCTTCAAAGAAATAGGTAGTGCTGAAGTATCTTGTTGAGATACATCGTATGTATGAATCAAAATCTTGAGAGCACATTTAGTCCTGGTCCACTGAAATTTTTGTCTGTGATACGTAAAGAAATTTCTTTTTATATCAGGCAAAGCAGTTGTGTCTATCCTCTTTCAGGCTGTTTTCAGAACAGTAAGCTCATGCAACTCACATTAGTTTCACTTAGAGCCATCCAGAATAAAGATTTTAAAGGAAAGTATTATCTCTTAAGTGTAAATGAGTGTTTTAAAGTTCCCACAGTCTGTTTTATATGATTTAGTAATGTTATGTTATGAGAAATAATGTTATGTTAGTGTTATGAGAAAACAGTTACGTAGTGTGTATATCTCTTGATGTACGATCAAATGAATGAAGGCATTCTTGGTTGATGACAAAAATGCTGCTTCTGAGGATTAAGTTTTCATAGCTGGTAGGGCAGTCTCTCATCAGTAAAATATTTTTTCCTGAATTGAAAGATATTTTATTTGGTAAGCTTTGAAGAAGCCAACCTGATTGCATAAATATGGTTTCACACTATCCTCCAAAAAAATGGATTTCTTTGTTCATTAACGAGAACTAATGGACAGGTAGTTTTGGAGCATTTGGGCAGAAGGGCTTTCCACAGTTGGGTGCTGCTGCATTTTACCTCTCTCAATGTGAGATTCATTTTAGAACTTCTAACCAAGAAAATGTGATCACTGAAATGTCTTTGATATAATTTCTTTGGTACCTCATCTGTCTTTGATACCTTGTTTGTATTTGTTAAGATAATCTATCATATTCCCATCTTAAAAGGATGCAATGTCAAGTCAAGGAATCTAAGTATCATATCATGTTTTATCAAAATATCTGGAGTTTCATCTCTGAGGGTGGCTGTATTCCACAAATCATTGCATAGAAGCTGAGTTCAGATGAATTTAGCTGTATCTCACGCATGAACTATTATTAGAAAAAGTATCTAAAAGTGTCCTGTATTTCACACAGGAAGATTTTGTTTTCTTATACCTCTAAAGATGAACACATTGATACACTTTCATAGTTTAATATGAGACACTATTATTTTAATTTCTCATATAGTTGTATGGATAAAGAGTAGAAATAGACTGTGGTTGGCAGAACAGTATATACTTTTAAGACAATAATAATTCTTTAGAATCAAAACATTAGTTCCAAACTACCAAATCAAATTCAGAACAGGAGCAGGATTTTTTGAGGCCTAAGAAATCAAGAGAGATTAAACGAAGGTTAGGGTTCACCATGTTGTTGTGAGGCCTTAGCAATTGTTTCCTACTCTGGGGCTCTTTGAACTTAGGATCTTCCTCTGTTTAATCTTAGACTAATTGCAGGCACAACACAAGGAACTGAACCTTTTTCCATAACATTTGTGCTTTGATAATGATGAAATTAAAATGAAAGGTAAATGTTTTTGTGGTGTGGCTGTTGAACATAAATTAAAGGAATGGCAATTCAGGCCACAACCTAGATTGTAATTTTTAGGGAAGGACTTGAGCAGAAACGTCGGCTCTAAGCCCTGCGCTTAACACATGTCTGCTCTGCGTGAACTCGTATTCACCTTAGCCCTGCGGAGCACAAACTTTTTCTTCCAGCCAGCTGCGACACTCAGCCTGTTTGTAACCTCCTTGTAAGTGGAATTGTTTCAGCCTTTCCCCTGCCGAAAGCAAAACATAAACATGAGGCACATTAAAATGGAAACAGGATCCTGGTCCTTTCTGTTCCTCAGTTTTATTTAGCAGTAACCTTTAACCCTCATTAAGATACTCTGGAAAGTTTGGGACTCCTTTCTTTGTATAGCTCATTGTGAGAATATTTAGGTTTCTCATGTTGTTTTTCTCCTCAAAGATATTTAAATGCCTTTGGGCAGTTGTGGAAAAAAAGAAGATATATTAACTTATCTGAAAAAAAAAAAAAACCACATTAACTTATCCTAAAAAATTGGCTACGGAGAAGTTCTCATAAAATAGGCTCTGGTCTTTAAAGGCATCCCATAAAGATGAGGCAAAACTGATACCAAATTCTACTCAAGAGTGGTGTCAATGTATACCAAATGTATATCAATAAAAAGTCATGTATCCTGATTTGTTTGCCCTAAAAGGTTCGTGACCTGTTGACAAACATGTGCTTTCATCAGGCAAATGCCCAGTTACACTAAACACAATTCAAGGTTCAATATTGAAAATTTGGCCCAAGGAAGTTTTGGCTATCTGATGTCCACTATTTCCAATCTTTCATCAGACAATTCTTTCCCTTAAGTTAAAAAAAATTTCATGCTTCCTCTGATTTAAACACATGGAAGAGGAGCTATATTGAAAGAGAAGCGACTCGTGCCCCTGAAAAAATTAAAAATCCCACCAATGCGTGTCTTAAGAGAAACGGTTTCTGTTGTTGATGATGCTGCTTATCTTGTTGCTCTGCTAATTCTGCATGTAAGAATCAGCAAAGGAATAAGTGTTGAGTATTTTCAGAAACTATGTTTCAGCTTTCATTTATGAAATGATTTAACTCAATAGAAAGGAAAGTATTACCATTTTTACTTTGACTCGAACAAGACAGCTTCCAAAGGGTTAAAATCTCTCCATTTAACCCAGTCTCTTGTGGAAAAAAAAGCTAGAAAATACGTTTCTGTGTTTGTCATTCACAAGAATTCTGAATTATCACTCTATTTTTAAATCCTGACAAAAATCTCATTTCGCAAAGTCCTCTTTATGCCACATTTTTGAAAAGTAATTGTATTCAAAATTTCTCCCTGAAGTTTTCAAATTGATTTATATTTCCATTTTTTTCTTTGCCCTTTATCCTTTCCCTTTCTAATACCAAAGTGAACAGAATCAGAAGTAATATAAAATGAGATAGCTGTGAAAAAAATGAAAGCGAGAAACTCAGAACATCTTTGAGCTTCCATTTACACACGAGATGAAGGGGTTGTACTGGATTCTTTTCCAGAGTAAGTTTTTAGAAGGAGTCATTTGTATTAATACAAAATGTTTTATTTTCCTAATTTCTGAGGCTGCAAATACTTCCATAAATGCTATGCTTTTGTCAGATGTAGTTTTATAATATTTCTTTGAGACGACAAGAATACATTCTGTCCTTGGTATCGTGTTCAAATAGCTAGTTCTTGCTTCCTTTTGGAGACCTCTTGGTTTCAGCATCTGGTTGTTAGCTCTTATATTTATCTGATTTCTTGTGATAAATGAAGGCAAAACTGTCACATCTTTATTTTGAGATTCAGATGGTTTGATTGGAGCCCTTTAACTGATTAGTTTGCTCTGCTTCTTTTTTGAAGGTAAACCAACAACAGACTTTCAACTCTTCTGATAACAGAGATATTACGCTCGGAATCAGCAGGACCCTAAGGGTCTAATTTTGCAGAATTAAACAGCTCATGTTAAGGAGCTTCTGAAAACTGCTGTTCATTGGCCACACTTACATTTTTTTGCTAATGAGGCACAGCCTTTCGGATTTAGTATAGCTCATTGTAATCCATAAATTTTATGTCCATTAAAGGTAGAGTTTTTACTTATAATCATATTTGACGGCAAAGCTATAATTCTTTATCAATGATTTTATAGGTTAAAGCTAATCCAGAAAGGAAAAATGAAACTCCTCGACAAGGCTACACTTTAAAAGTGACCTTGTCAGTGAGGCCTTCTTGCTTCAATTAAATTCAAAGCCATTCGCTCCCATAGGTAATGCTGAAATGTATAACATTAGCAATTATAAGAATACTTCGCAAAAGCAGTTAAAATGCTCAAAAATTCTTTCATGCTATGCTAGTTTTGCAGGGAAAAAAGGAAGACATTACCTTTATATTAGTAGCCATTTATGAGGTCCTTTTGGAGTGTACTGTTACATAAAACATGAGGTCAGTAAGTAAGGCTAATTAAATTTTAGTAGGAGCAAAAGTCACCAAAAGGTTTTTACTTTCATCCTACCCCGTCTAAAACAGTGATACAACACACCATTAATAGCCTTGGAATTGCTAATTATTTCAACATGAATAGCAGTATCAGTGCTGTCAGTTTAATTTAATACCCTCCTGAGGATTCCTGAAGAATGCATGATTACTTTTATTATTTTTTTAGTTTCAGAAACGAAAACAAACAAGCAAAACCAACCCAAACAGGGAAGAAAACAATTCAGAGACAGTCCCCATAGCCCTGGTAGAGAAATTTTCTATGGAAGGTTTCCATCAGAAAATGCAGTTCAACACGTTTTAAGTAATTTCACATTCTTTCACTCTTTCTCATATGTTTTCTTCCTGGGAAGAAGCCAAGAATTTTCTTTTTTACAATTTTATTTAAAACAATTTATGTTATCATTTTCAATGATTTTAAGTTTTCTGTGCTTTAGTACAAATTATAAACATTGTTTTTTAGCATTCCATGCATTACTGAAAGAAAATAATATTATCACAACAAAATGTTTTAATGGTCCTGAATCAGAATTTTGTTTTCCATTAAAAACTTCAAATTTGAGGCTTTTGTTCAAATGTAGAACAGCACAAAACATAAAATGCTGGGATCTCCTATGGAACTATTTTTTTTTCCGCCAGCAGTGGTTTGAATATCATCACACTTTATTGGAGCATTAAGAAAATTATGCTCTCTACAATTATGCTCAGCAGATGTAAGACCGGTGAGATACTCTCTCGTTCTATTCGTATAATGGAAGAGTACACTGAATTTTCCAAAGTGTAACTATGTTGAAAAATTAACTTCAGTCTATAGTTATCGATCCAAATGTTTTTCTCAGGAAAATAAGATACTTTCCATCATATGAATGGGTTTCTTACTCAAAATTGCCTTTAATATTCAGGAGAAAATTTACAGGTGTCGACAATTATTTCTAATGAAGGTGGTGCCCAGCGGATGTTTTTTTGTTCTGGTTTTACTCTAGTAGATCTTGCTTTGTAAAATGAATGTGAGCTCTAGGATTGTTTCTCGGTAGACTGAGATTTCTGCTATGAAATGAGAGGCTTTACGCCTCTCCCGGTTTTGTTCTGAAAGTATCTGAGACCAAAAAAAAGAAAATCTGGTGGTTTCAATATAGATTTTTTTTTCACCTGAGCTGCAGATAAAATTCCTGATGAGCCTGATGGTGAATCTCATTCTATGGACTTTATTTATGTTCAACGTTTGTGTATTCAGAATAAACGTAAGGCATTTTCATTTGCAGGTCCAGCCATTTGGTTTAGAAAAAGTGCATTTTGTTGATGTCCTGCTATCCAAATATTTGTGGAAGAGAGTTTTGTGAGTTCAGTAAAATGAAATAATTGATAAGAAAAATCACATTCTGAAAATATTAACACTAAGTCCGAAGTCCAAGGAAGCCGTAGTTCCACATAAGATAGGAAAAGGGGGACTGTTTTTAGGTGTAACAAAATCTTAGCTGTATTTGCCCTGGGAAGATCTTTCCTAAACAGCTCAGGCCGGACGGAGGCAAAAGAAAGATGTTCAGTTCTTCCTCCTCCCACAGAACGATTACAGACCCACCCACCCCTGCAGAGTTCAGAAGGAACCACGGGACACCTCCAGCATCTTCAGAAAGGACGACTTCTTGTCTCCTGGCTCTGCGTGCTCTCTGACAGCATATGTTGTGAGGATTTTTCAGTGGGTGGAATTCCGCCACAGACTCGAAGCGTAATTAGTTAGAACAGTGGAGATGTTCTGAAAGCCGTATGAAGAGAAGAAAGCCCTCTGACTTCCAGTGCGGCACCTGATCTGATCATTTTCCCTAACATTCCTCAGCTCACCCCTCACCACCCACACACATGGCGAGCTTTCTAGGTGTGTAGCAGGAGTCCAGCACAGCAAGGAAAGATGCTGTTACAGAACCATCTGCCCATTTCTTAATGTGCAATGGAAAACCATCACAATGAGGACGACTGCCTTCTTTCACTGATCCAATGGACATTATAAATGAGTTATTATTACTATTTTAAAACATACTACAGGTCTCTTGCCAACACTAGTCCCTTCTGATTTCCAAAGATGGCAGGAACTAATTTGGTTATCACTTCTCTATACTCATTTTCAAAAGCAGATGAATAAATATCTGTTCTTAATCTAAGTTATTTGCAATATTTCATTCTAAAATAAAAAGTCAGATATCATAGTTATGTGCACCTCCATCTTCCTGTCTGAATTGCATCCTTCTGTATACAAGTATTTTGACCAGTATTATTCTTTCTATCCTCACTTACAATGTGTTTCAGGCAATTCAAATAAAAATTAATGCTTATTAAAATCTTATGGCCTGGGGAATGAAATCTAACAATACTTAACATTCTGGTCCAGTAAAAACAGGACAAGTTTTGCCATAGGCTTCAGTGATTTTGAGACTTGACACAAAGGGTATGTCCTGAGGATCTTCTTGGGGGACCTTATCATATGGCTTGAGATGTGAGCTGAGAAGTCTGACTCTGCTGGGAGCAAGGCATCTCGGCTGATGAGGCACTTCTGCAAGTCTGTATTTTTAAGAATGATACCTTTAACCATGTGGCCTTCAGGTACTGTGGAGGTAAACCTGAATATTTATAACACACTCAAAGTTGTCATTTTTTCTACTGAGGAAGGGGTATCTACCAGCCACCTGCCTAAAAAAAGAACAACAATGAAGAATCATCTCACCCATTGGTTACTGAAGTCAGTCAAATTCTTTTCTTTGACTTTAATAATCACTGAACCAGGCTTTCTGTAAACAAATAGAAACATGAGTTGCTTCTATTCTGTCAAGCATTTCAAGCCGACTGAAATTCAGATTAGTGTGACAATTATAAGTGTCTGTCAAAAGCTATTCCCATCTCTGATCCTTTGACTGGACCGGATTTTGGCATGAAAACATGCATAGCAAGAAAAAAATGTGTACTATTTGTCAGTCCTTCAATGTGTCCTTTAGAAAGTTTGTATAACATTCACATTTCCCTTCCTTTAGTAAATATAGCTAATAATTCATCAGCAGTGACCAGGAAGGTCATTATTCCATAAAACTTCCAATGTCAAGTGGAGGAAACAAGACCAATTCATTCTGTTACTTTTAAATAACAAATGCAACCATAGGCACAAAAATAGCATTTTGGCTATACTAAAGAGTGCAACTAATATGACAAGTTATATGAGCTATAGTTAATCTCATAGCTCGTATGAGCCTTATAGACTATTTTGATGAAATGCAGCTTATTTACCATATTTTTCAGTTATGAGGAGCATGGGAGCACCCTTCTTTTTAACTATAGAGCAAGCATGATGATTCCTAGGTTACTACCAGGCTGATCTCAGGAGCTAACCTACTAGCACATTCTCACGGTTGCATCAAGCATACATCTATGTTGCAATGAGGAGTGGACAAGCAATTTGTGATTTGATGCAGCTTCTGGCAAAATGAATGAACGCCAAGATTGCCAGAGCCTCAAAGGAAACGTTTTTAATTTAAGCATGCATGCTGACGTGCAGCTGTGCCAATGTATGCATATTTATTGAACCTGGCCAGGAGGCAAATGCGTAACTAATTAAACCACAGCAGTGTCAACCGCGCTGGCTAAGGTTTGATTCTAAAGGCCTGGGTTGTTGCAGACTTAGCTGAGATGACTTTGGTGGATCTAGAAACAATTTCAAAATAAAATAACCCTAGGCAATATTAAACATGAGTACTTTGTTAGCTTGGTAGTTTATTTTCAAAGAAGTTGGTATAGGCTTTGGAAGTAGCTTAGCACAGGTCCAGAAAATTATTTTCACATTGGTATTTCCATGCACTTATGTGTTTTAGTGTTAATAACTGCCAAATGTTGCATCGAGATACATTGCTGTGACTAGTATGAGCTTGGGAAATAATTTAGTGACAGATTTAGTGAGCCATATTGGTTGATTTTTAAACACCATCTAGGTGTCTTTCAAGATGGTAGTGAAGAGTGATAATAGTTTCTGCTCATTGACCTGTTCATTACATATGCACAACGCAGTTTCAGAATATACTTCTAGGGAAGTAAAGGTATAGTAAGTTTTCTAACTGTTCTGTTGGGCCTAGGCAGGAGGATGGGCATTGTGATATTCTGTTTTTAAACAAGTGAAAGTTTGCGTGAAAGTAATTTATTATGCCTGTAATTCATGCCCATTTTGAAAAATCTTTATCATTCCAGGTAGGCAGCAAAAGCACTTTATTGAAATGAAGATTTATAATACCTTTATTCTCCTCATATGCACCTGAGAGTCAGGCACTGAGGTCCCCAGGTTTGGTGGCTCCAGAGCATTCTCACGCAGGCAGCATCACCAGCCTCAAGCTTCAAGTCAGTTCTCATATCCTTCCTAATCACAAGATTGACTTAAACGCCATGAAATTTAAAAATAAATGCATACAAGAAAGGTTTTTATTATTATTACTTTGGCATTTGAGCCTTCAGGGTACACACATTTTATAAGCTTTGCTCCATGACCGCAGGGGTAAGAAATATAGTTAACAAAATAAAATGTAAACTGGGTTTAGGCATGGGCATATTGATATGACTATAGAAACAGGGGCTTTGAGAAATGTGTAACATCCTTCAAGGCTTGCAGTAAAATGCCGACAGTTGGAAAGGGTATCCACTTGAGCGGGATATTTTACCCCTTCCTATGGGTTGATTCGAGGGAGTGGAGTTAGTAAATTGAAATTTTTGTCCCTCTTGAGCAGGCTGCAGGGAAGTATCCTACCTACTGCATGCCAGCTTGCTCTCAGCTGAGCTTTCTGCGTGGAATTTAATTGAGACAGAGAGGAGAGGGAAGAAGAAATGGTTGAACATAAATTAAACAAATAAATCTCTCTTTAGCCTCCTATAACCTGAAACTTCAAGCTAAAGCATAACCTGAAACTTTAAGCTAAAGCCTACACAAGATTGAACACTTTTTTTCCCTCTTTCTGCATGTCTATGTGAGTTTTTTTAAATCCCTAAACCTTACAGCGTAATGTGCCTAGTCAGACAAACGGTTACTCCACACAGTGAGCTATTCTGAATAAAAACGTTGATTAATCAAAGAAAATCAGACTCTGAGCACCAGCATCATTCCTTCCTGGCTGGTCCCAGACTCCCAGCTTGTTTATTTAGTGTCACCCATAGTCTGTCATGGCTGACCTAAAACTATCAGAAACAGCCACAAATGCAGCCAAGCATAAACAAAAATCTGAACTGAAGGTGCAAGGGGACTGCCATTCTGTTCTTCGGATCTAGATAAGATCTATTGCTGTAATAGCCCTTGATTATGACGACCAAAGGAAAAAAAAAAAAACAGCACATCAAATATACAGACACATTTCTGTTTATTTATACACGAAGGGAGGGAAGCAAATCATTTACAAAGAGGAAGGCATATAGGGAATAAGGTTTCATTACATGTCAGTGTTTCTCAACAGTTTATAAAACATGATTTTGTGATACTAGAGGTTTGCTTGTGGTCTTCTCTGTTTGCTTAATGACATTTTGCAAGTGCTAAAAATCACATGGCGACAGTGGAGAGGGAAAGAGAATCTGCCAGATGGCTATCTGTTGGTAGGGTGTTTTTCACCCGTCCCTCCACCTACAGCACAGAAGCCCTGGTTTTGCACTGAAGACAGATTTGCATTAGAAGATACCACATACGAATAGAAGTCTGCTCTGATATACTATGCTTCAGGTGTGTGAAAGACGTGTAAATTGCTGGTGACATAGGTAACGATGGTGCCGTGTGTGTGTGTGTGTGTGTGTGTGTGTGTGTGTGTGACAAAACCTGACTTGTTATTTAAAAGACAGTTACATCAGGCTTTTCTGTTCTTTATGATGTTATTCTGAGACAATTTGCAATTCATTCGAATCATGCAATTCATTTCAGTTTTAAACAGATACCCTAAATTTGTAAGGTTTTGTATAAATATAGGAAAAGTAATAAAGATTTAAAGACAAGCTTTAATGGACTTAGTGAACAAGAAGTCTTCTTTGAGCAGAAATTGCTTACACTTGTCTGCAGAGTCAGGCCAAGAGCTTGCTCACCGTGACATTTTAAAGATCAGCTTCCTGCCTTTAGTGGTATGGTTAAAAAGTCCTTTTAAATTCTCAATATATTATAAAGTTTCACTCACTATTGATTACATGAATGTAAATTTCAAAGCCTAAAATATAAGTCAGAGTAGTAGTGCTACTTTGCACTTTATAAACTTTGCACTTTAGTAAGTAGCACTTAGCACTTTTTTCAGGCTTGTAGAGCATGTTACAAGGCAGAAGAAGTGGAACTAGACAACTGTGCTGAGTTCTTTCATTTCCAAAATGTGGAAATACTATGTTTTACTAGCAAACAGCTGTCCTGAAAAAAATTCTAAATTTGTTCCTTTCAGGAATAATTTTAATTACATCTCTTACACACTTCAAAAATGTACCTCCTTCTTTTTTTACAATGAGCAAAATCTATTTTTCAAGTATATGTATTCCTTCCAGCTATTTGTGCTCCCTATTTAGAAATGTCATGGCGCAAACCTTATACATTTCCTTTCTATTTTCCATGATTTCTCAAGCTGCACTTGCTGTTTAGTAGCACGACGTGGTAACTTTTACACTCCTACAAAGGAGCAGAGTACTGGTCCTGAAAGATAACTTACTCTCAGTAAATGATAACTGATGTAAAGGTTGATTTTGACCACCTGCTTTATTCAACAACTATTTAATAATTGTAGAACAATAACTTCCACTGAAAATCAAAGTTAAAATATTTAAATATTAGTTTTATCCATCTCTCGCAAATTGAAACAGGGAATCACCATCTCTCTGTCTCTTCTGTCGGATCAGAAAGACCTGCAGTGTTGTTCTGTGTTCTACCTGATTACAAGAAATGCAGGAAGTATTAGTAATTTAAGCATACTAATAAAAAAATTAAAAATGATCTTCTGATTTAAAGTCAATAACACTTCTATTCAGAAATAATAAAGCTGGGGTATGTCTCATATGCTTGCTACTTCTTCCTCTGTTGGCTTGCAAATTACATGGCTGTAGCTCTGCAAAGGAATATCGTGACCCTGGCCTTTACAACAGAGCGGATAAGGGGAAGGAAGGCATCAGGGAGTACCACCTGATGGAACTTCCAAATTCACGTATCGTAATTTCCTGGCCAGTAAGAACTTCCCGGAAATGCCCACTAAAATAACATCAGCGTACACTGGTGAGGAATCCATGACCAGAGATACATTTCAAAAGAAAGCAGTTTCCAAGTATTTTGGGATCTCCAGCTAAAACATGTTATGGAAATGCTAAGTACTATTTTTTTTACATATTTCATTCTGTGGGAAGATATTTACCTGTTTGGAAAAAGCCATATGGAACTTGAGAGTTGTATTTCATGTACATAAAATGAAACATTCTCTAGAATAGACACTGTTGACACTGGTACTTAGGCCTGCTGATTACTGTTGTATCTTAGTCAAATGCCAGGAGAAGGATCTTCTAGCACTTTTCTGTTTATTAATGATCCAGAGCTTGATCCTGCCTGCTAGTGGGGGATTAAGTGAGGAAGGAGAATGGTGGGACAGTGGTGGGACAGGATCCCCCCCACTACACAGGTCTACTTAGGTCTGATGTCCAGGTCCCTAGACATCTGCAAGCTGCTGAAGAAATACGTCACTTCTGCAAGAAAAATACCATACCATAACTGGCAGCAATTTCATCACATATGTTCTTCAGATATTTGACCTGACTAGCAGAATTTCTGCAGCAAAGGATCTGTCTTCCGGGATTACCGGCCAGGGCAGGGTTTGGCTGTAGATTTGAGTGCCCTGTTACACGTAAAAGCTCAAAAGAAATTTAGCTGTCAAAGTATTTAGCACGAATGCATCCATTTTAATACAGTGAGACTGCCTGGGAGAGTGCATATACATTTCAACATACTGCCAGGAAATTTGGGACTTATTCATCTCTCTACTGTTAAGCAAGTCAGCTTCATCCAGGAAAGGCAAGTGCTGTTTCAGGGTAAAAAAACATTGCTCATATATTCCCATAGGAAAAGATGAGAACTTTTGCTGTGCTAACTTCTAACTTTGGCAAAGGTTTCTAAATGCAGACGTTTATGAAGCCAGAAAGGGTCTAGAAGGAGAAGAAAATAGAAATAGTGCAAAGCTCAACGTCTGTACAAACGTGGAGTGTAAGCTTTCAAAGATGCAGAGCCTTCCACTTCCAGATGGTGGCTGAAAGTTGTTCCTCCCCAAAAGCTCTGCAACAACGAGGCTGAAATGAGTCTCGGTCAGTAAATAGTAAGCAAGTGTCAGGCGCATTAAAATTGTCATCACAGTTCATAATTCTTTTGGCTTTCTTAACAAGGAGAAGAATTTGCACTGAGGTACATTTTTCTGAGATACTGAAAAGGTAATGTTGAGAATATCATACGCATTGAACTTATTTCTGGTCTATTTTAAACTCTTAGAGTCATTTTTTTTTCCAGATTTATTCTTGTGGAACAGAAATTCATCACATTCACTGGTGCTTTTGGTCCCCTGTTCTACCCATTACAAATTGCATTCTTGGATAATCAGTAGATAATTATCACACTCTCCCTGTTTACTACCATCCCTTTAAAAACAGAAACTGTTTCAAGTATGAACCAGGTATGTATATTTCTTTTGAATTCTGCCAATGCCAACTGGAGAGTAAAAATATATACATATGGCAGGAAGCAGCCATGTTGTGTATCTTTTCACATTTTTGCTTCCAGAGTGACTCTGTGAAATGCCATATCTCAAAACCCACAATTTTAATATAAAAGGTATATGCAATTCATAGTAGCTCCTTAAAAATCCTTCAATCCTTAAAGCATCTCCTTAAAAATTTCTGTCTGTGAAATAACCAGGCTGTAGGCTGCTCCACCCCATCCCGTGCAGAGCAGGATTCCCAATGTGGATAAGTGCTGAGGTTTTTATTTAGCGGAATCCAGGACTGTGCAAATTCCTTATTCTGCAAGGCTCAGGTTAAGGAACTCAGCCTTTGCCTCTCCCTTCTGGGTTAGATTGCAAGTATTGAAGACTATGGCAGAAGTCCAGGGAGGAACCCTTCTTACTCACTCCGCTGCTGCTCCAAGCCAATTAGTTCAGCCAAGGACTTTACGCACTTTGATTAGGATTTCCTCTAGTGTATCCAGTGCTGGGTGTGTTAATTTATTTAATAGACTTGTGCACTGTCAACATTTTAGGGAGTTGATTGCCACAGGGGATTCTTGCCTGAGACCTGAAAGAGCTGAGTGTACTGTGCAATATGTTGCAAAAGCTGATGGAAAACTGGTAGCGTCCCTAGGCTCTGCATTGCCTCAGAATCATCCTGTGCAGCTGGAATATTCTACTCCTGGAATGCAGCTGAATGAGGGTGGCTTTGTGGCATGAGGAGGTTGCAAGAAGGCTAGAAAAGACTCAGAATACAGATTTATATATTCCAGTGATATGCGCCTTCTATAAATTGAGTTTGTGCTCACAGGTATTCACAGTAGACTAAGTCATTATTAGGTAGAGAGGAAAAGAATCATTGGTTACTTACAGGATGAAAATGGGGAGGAGACAATTCTTCAGCTCAGTTTGAAAACTAATTGTGGATTCCTCTAGAGTGGAAAAACACCTTAGCTCATCACAGTATTACAGTTATATAGTCCTTTACCAGCATTGATGGTGGCTCCTCATGTTCAGAGGAGCTACAAATAAGCGAATTATCAAGATGTGTATCAATGATAGAATTTTATTATTACTACAAGAAGATGCTACCATCAATATGTGAAAGCACATCAAGCTATTTTTGATTTAAAAGGTACTACATAGCTTCTTTGATTTAGTTTTGATGGGTTTCCTGCCCTGTTTCTCTTTTATACGGTTGGCACAGAGCAGTTAGTGCACACTTTGTGGGAAGTGCAAAGACTGTCCAATAAGAAAATAGGTTGTGTTTTGCACAACCCCTTTTCATAGGACATTTAGAAAAGAGGATCTCTTCCGTGCTTGTACATTCAGAACTAACTACATACTGTGATTCCAAAGCCCTAGAGTCAATAACTCTCCAATTGCAATAATTTGGCATAACAAGCAACCTATGGACTACTGTCTTTCAGTGCAGGATTCTGAGCTTTTGTTAAACTTCTTTAGAGTGACTTTATTCACTGTATCATAAACACAGTTGTCCCGCTTGCAATGTATGATTTAGTTCTGCCAGTCCAATGTTGTACATATTCTGTGTATTTTCTGATGATTTTTAAAAATCACTAATATCCGTGAATTTCAAACTATGATTTGCAATGAACATGATGACTGAGAAAGCAATGGCTGCTCAGCTTGTTTTGGCCCTCCTTATTTTTGCCTCCTTTATTGCAATAATAAGTAAAAATACAGCATTCACAATTGCATTTCTTTAAGCAAGCAGTCACAGACAAATAAAGTAATTGTAGATAGAAAAGGAAGGAGCCCATAACATCATCTCTTGATTACGCTGTGTACTACGGAATATTAAGCATGTCTTATTTAAGCAATTTTTTCTTTATAAAAGCAAGTTCTTTGGACACCAAAAAGATGAAACAATTGTGTACTATTATTTAACTCGATAGCAGCGTTAAGCAGCGTAGTGTATTATTCCCATTTATTATATGTCCACAGCCCAACTCTAAATTTTGGCCCTGAGTCTATAAGTAGGTCCTTACTCAGCAAAGGTGCCCGATTGTAATTTCTGTTGGTGCACCTGCAGTGGCAAACACAGCAAACATTGACTATATTTTACATCAGTGGCTTCCAGTTCCTTTGATCAAGCTAGGTGAAAACAGTTATTGACTTTTAAAAGTTACATTTTCAATGATAATTCTCTGTTTTCAAAGGTTTATAACTTAACTGTAAAAAAAATTGCTTTGGGCTGAAATTGTAGAAAAGGTCTCAGCCAGTAAGAAAATGTTTCATGCCAAATTTCAAAACATACAGATAGCAGTATCATATTCAAACAGTGTCATAAATCATAATAAAGTCTAATTAAAGTAGGACTCCTCTTCATACTGACAAGTTACCTAAGGAATTTAGCACAGTTTAGCAGATTGTATTACTTTACATAACTGCAATTGTCAGGTCAAAAATAGCAGGTTCTGTAAACTTAAAACCCAAGTGGCTTTCTATTGAAGTAAACATTAAAACTCTCATAGACTGTAGGTGCTACAGGCATGCTCTTGTCTATAGACTTACACTTTTATTTGCTACAGGACTTCTTCAGATTTAAGATAATGAACATTTCACTAACATTTCTGTATATAAAGCAAACATTAATTGTATTAAAGTTTTCTTTCTCAGGAGAGGCATTTTTAAAACCCTGTCTGGCAGTAACAACAAAGACTAGTTATTATGCCGCATGATTATTATTATTTTGAGAGTTAATACTTCGTTACGATGGCACCTGAGTACTCCATGTATGTACCTGATGTACCCAAAGTCTTAATTTGGCCAAAGAAATTGAATTTAGACAAAGAAGCTATACTTTGCAATCAATATACCATTGAAACTTGGATTCTCTTGCTCCAAGACTTACGTTTGAATTCTATCTTTGGGCAGCTTATTGATTACTGACCAACTTTTGTCAACTCTGTCTTTATCTTCTGGTAGAAATTTAGCTCCAGCTGGGGTTAATAGCACGTCTGAGTACAATATCTGCTCATAAGTAGAGTAGTATCTGCCTAAGAATTCTGGAGTTTGGAAGCCTAGGTGTAACCTACCAAAACTGTTCATCCTGATATTCTCTTTGACTTTTAATTGTAGCTGTCAATCAAGTAGAGCATGTCAAATATTCTACCTCCTGTTTTACCGCCATCGGTAATTGTGCCCATAACCTCTATTCCTGTTAGACTACATAACTGGATCATTTAACTATTATCCTCATACTTTTGCCTTCTCTTCTTGTCATTGCCAATATTGGATTCTTGTTTTTAATTAACAATACTAAACTATTTCAGGCAGTACTGACTGTCTCTTTTACTGATTTTTCTCTTTTAAATAAGTACAAAGGATATTTAAAACCTGCACTGAAAGCCTTGGTTTAAAGTAATCTGATAATCTTTGAACCCTTGAAAAGTAAGATGACAAGCCAAATTCTGCCCTCATCTAGAAGGTACCTCAGCGAGGTGTTTAACCACCAGCCTACTCTGAAACAGGTGACTGATCACGAGTTAGCTTCAAAGTGGCTAGTTGAGTTGCAGCTCTAAGCTCTTTAACTCAAGAGGAAATACACTGTCTTTATTCAATTTCCACCAAATTTGTGATGATTTGAGGGTATACCAGAACCCACCATGTTGTTTAATGCTTTCTGCAACTAAAATGATATAACAACTCACTCATTTACATGGAGGAAACTACCTGATATTTTGCATTCTCCTGGTCTTATGGATTTGCTTTATGGATTTTGTATGCATATTCAGATAAGTTTGCATACAGAGATCCTTGGGAGTCAGAATTTTATATTATTTGAAGATTATTTTTATTTCTAAATGTCAGGCCAAATCACTAGACAAAGATGGCTGATTTGCCCTAATTTAGCAAAACAAACCAAATTCAGATCTTGATAGACTCAACCACATACTCATCCTCAACTTATGAGAAACTTTTTTGACTCCCTTTGTTCCATAATGTTCCATAATGTTCCACACGCTATATATATGCATGCAGTTTCTGAGGTTTTGATACTGGGTGCACAGTTAAGGAAAATCTTGCATATAGCAGCCTATCTGTTGGAAAGGAGGCACTTAGAATGCCAATCTTTTTCTACTTCCTATAAATGAAAATAATTCAAATCAAGTTCATCAGTTTATATCAAGGATGTTTCCTAAAGGAATCGTATTTAAAACCTCAGTGAATCATGGCAGAATGATGAACAATGACATTTCTAATTCCAGCTTCTGAGTTGAGATTGCTTTTGCAAACTGTTGCACATTTGAGTCCAGTGATGAGAAAGCCTGACTGCTTAATGACGGCGGTTTCCTGATAAGCACTTGTAATAAAATTGGCACTTTTTGAAAATGAAAGAAACCAAGTTTCTCCAAAATTACCTCTTCTCCCTGTGCAACTCGATCTACAAACAGACCTACCAAAATCTAAAGAAAATAGTAATAACTAGATATAGAATAACTAGAATGATGAAAAAACATCATTCAACATCATATGAAATCCTTCCTAACATGTCAAAACTTCATGCACGCTGCTATTTGGTAAATATTTCTCTTCCCTTCTGCCCCCCCCCCCCCCACACACACACACTCCTCCAAATCTTGGGTGTTTTCTATGATTCTGTGTCTCTGTGAGGTAAAATGTGAATATGTGTAATGACACAGCACAGTGAAAACACATACTTTAATATTCATGTAAACTCGTAATTGTAAATTAGGCCATGCCACCCAGTGTCATAACATACTTCATGTGAAAAGATGCTAAATTTACTTGACCTACTTTCATCTCCATGTTTAGGAAACAGGCTATAAGAAGTAAACAAAGTAGTTGTGCCTCATGCAGGAGATGATTATTGTTTGAATTTATGATTCATGCCTTGAGCAAAATTTTGTTTGTGGCCTCATTTGCAACCATAATTTACAACTTTACTAGGGATACACTGTGTATTTGGGAGGCTATATATTAGGCATGCTTTGTACTGGAACAGTTTTCTAGCTTTGGGTGTAGTATTTTCTATGTTTCTGTTAGCTATAAAATTTCTTGGCATAGTATTTATTGTAGCAAATATGGAAATTTTTTTTAAAATTGCAATTCCCCTTAGGAATGTCCTATTGTATTTACATCAATACACTTATTACAGCTATATCTAACTAGTATTTAAAGGAGTTGTTGCTCCTACAAACACTGAGTCATAAATGTAAGAAAAATTAACCTTTTCAGTACTTCCTAACCACAGCATTCAGTATTTCATAACTGCAACGCCTCATTTTAGTGAATCTGTATTTTTAGCCTAATCTAACTCTGATGTGGTTATATATTTTTGGAGTCTAATGAAAGTCATTTTTTCTGATAAAGACAATAATGACATGATTATAATGTTATCTGGTAAATTAGGTTGAATTATCTAAGATCTGTTAGACTAAAATCTGTGCAGGATGATGTTTTTTGTGGCGAAACTTGAAATAAGATTGGGCAAAATAACAGATTGTCCAATATGTGCAAAATACAGCCATGCACTGCAGAGATATGGTCATTACAAAATGGACTTTTCTTTCTTTAGCATTTATGAATCTATTATTCTCTTTGGATTGTTGATTTACTGTGACATTCCCGTGAGCCGTCAGATAACGTCGTAACTAATAGAATTGCAGATGATATGCCTGATCTTTGTTCTCTTTGTAATGCATGTTTCTTTCCAAATCCAGATTTTTTATAGATAGGATCTATTTTTAAGGTACCGAAATACTTTACTAACCCTTATATGGCAGGAGCACAATAATTTCATGTTTGTGTTTTGTCTTTCGGGAGACAGAAGTTTTTAACCTGCACCTTGGGCAGCAGCTTTTTTCAATTTGCTATGGAACATCCATAGAAATCTCTGCTCTCTTGGAAGACTGCACACAGATCCTGCCAGCTCCAGCCCCGAAACACAAGGCCTGACCCAGTCCTGGTATTCCTGAGCTCACCATCTGACCCAATACATACCTCCTAAAGGAATGATAGGATACGCAAGGGCTGCCATTGGGCTCCTTATTTTTGCCTGATTCATAGTAGTGGAATTTAACAAAAGTAATGTGTACTTTTATCTGGAACCTACTAGCTCTATTTCCACTTGTTCAGTTCCTCAATTCTTTTGTTAAACCCGTGGACTTTCTACTTCACAAGATGCTTATGGATACATTACCACAGACACGGGGAAGGACAGGTACGGAGTGACGATTCCTCTTCACACTGTCTCTGTCTCCTCTTTAGTACACCTTCACCCTGGGAAGAAAAGCAGAGCACCCAGTTCCACATGGGAAGAAGACTTCTTGTCCTCTTTGACTCACTCCAGTCGCCGGGGAACTACGTACCTCTTTCAGAGTGGTGATGGCAGTGGTGGTGCTGATCTGTATGTGTGGCCCCATTTACTGTTTTCTTTCTGTTCTCTGTGGGGAATCTACAACGAACTGATCCTTCCACCCTCGCTGTGCTCCAAAGACAACGAAGACATAGCAAGGAAAAGTTATGGGTTTTGTCTAAACAAACTCATGTTGCTCAAAGATAATGCCATAGGGAGGCTAGAGTCTTACTGACTCGATTTAAAGTTTGAAGGAATACGCCAAATCACTTTTCAAAGACAGGATCATTTGACCTATTTGAGAAAGGCAAAATTCAAGAATATGAAAAGGGAGAAAATTATTGAATGATAGGAAGCTGCCTTTGTAATATCTGCTGCTTAGTGCTTGAACATCGTAACTGTCAGGAGGATTCTCGTATGAAAAAGGGAGTAATTTAACATCATTTAATATTCACAACATGCACATATTGAATGGAAGTGTATGTATAAGACCCTATTTCAGCATAAATGAAACTTTAATCACAGAACTATTTCTATTGATTTTAATAGGATAACTTTTATTCTCACATTTATGCATGTGCATAATAAATAAGAAGCTACTAACTAAAATAATTCCAATATTATTTCTAAGAAAATATAAAATAAGCTCTGCTAAATTCCTTAGGTGCTTTATACTCAGTTTCTGGGACGGATCCTTTGGTTTACATGATGCAAACTGTTAACCAATATTAATTTTATTCTGTTACCTGTATCAGGACCCTTCCTATGGTATGGGCCATTATATGAAAATAACCAAGAGCAAAATGTAGTTTAATTAGCATTTGCCCAACTACTGAAGATTTAGTACTGCCATAGAAAGTCAACTTAGTGCAGAGATGGGAAATAAGGAAAATATAGGAACCTGTAGAACTGACTACTTCATAGACTTACGTTTGAAACCTACAGGTAGAAAGAAAACATGGAAATGAGCACACAATATTGAAAGGAAGACCTTAGTGAGGTAGAGAAATAGTTTCTAAATGCACAGAGAAGCCAACATAGGCACAGGAGCTTATAGCCCTGCCACAGTCTGCAGAAGTTCTCCTCAGACTTCTGAGCCTGGTCTTCATGCTGCAGTCCTAGGGGTAGCTGCACATTGGCCGTTCTCCTCCCTTCCACATGGAAGAGGAGGCTCAAAGCACAGACGGCTGGTGCTGTGGTTCACCAAAGTCACCATCAGGGACTCTAGTCCCCTCTTCCTCCATGCTATTTCTTCTCTCCTCTCCACAGGTGCTAATATTTAAGCACCTCACTTGGAGATGGCAACCAGTATGCTGATTTAACTTGTTCCTGTCCATGTGAGGAATGTCCGTTGCTATGGAAGGGTGCTCCAGAAAACCTACATGTTCTCCAAGGAGCTACAGATAACTAGCCAATAACTTAAAGGGTATTAGAAATCCTACCTTTCTCTGGAACTTAGGTGCCAGCACCATTTCGGTCCATTTTGATTCTTGTCAAGGTCCTGTTTCCTTCTCACTTAGGGACTGCGATGTAGAATGTAGAAATAACTTTTGTAGTGGAGAGCGGCACCTAGGATTTGCTCAGCTTGCTTTGATCTTGAACCTTTCCAGGGGTAGACATGCTCCATCCATGTGCCCTCTATGGAGCCCCATCCATCTTGCTTCATTCGCCTACTGACAGGTTAGGTGAGGAGGATTTTGCTTTGTTCTTTTAAGAGCAGACAAGTAAAACTATTAAGTGGCTACTTTCCTCTGGCTGGGGGAATCTGCTTCCTAGTAAGGGCTACAGGATTGAAGAGAGAGAAAACTTGCCAGAAGTGACAATAAAATAGTTATATTGCTGTATTTTATATATATTACATATATGGAAGCACCAGGGCCAGTTTTAGTTATAAATACAGAGGGTGATTTTCAAATAGGTTTTAGAAATTAATTTTCTAGACTATTCATGGTATTTTAGTAGCAAGTGCTAATATTAGGAGAGTGTCATGAAGCTATCTGAAGGCATTAGGTGTAATCACCCATGTTTCTCCCTTAGCACAGGAAAATTGTGACAATATCTTAAAAATGACAGGTTTAAACATCTGCAATCACAGTGTAAATTTTTGATTTCAGCAAGTATTTTCAATGTTGCTGCCTTTACTTAATTACCTTAATGTGAAAAAAAAAGGCATAGCATGCTCCATTGCTCCTTGTGTGCACTGTAAGGAAAAAGAAATCTTTCTGTTAAAAAAAAAAAAAAACTGCTTAGCTTTAATTGAGCAAAAGGATTCATATGGCGTCTGGACACGCAGCTCATAATTTCTATAGACAGGTTAGGTTGCTGTGTGACGATCCTAATTAAATTATATAAGAGCATTGAACTAGGTAAACCACAGTAGCTGCTCCATCAGTTCACCAGGTGAATTAACCATGTGCAGGAATCTGAATTTGTTCATATATTCGTGCTCTTTTTACACGATGTTCTTTCTGTCAAGTGTGCCCCACACCGATTCCGAGGAGCTGGTGTTGTCGCTTTCGGTCTAGAGGTGGCAGCATTGTCAGGTTTTCAGCCTCGGAGGCTTCTCCGAAGCTTTTTCTGATCTTTTCAAACCTCCCCCACTCACCCACGCTGTGATCAGGGCTGAGTTAACATCATTACGCGCTCATGTCAGGTAAAATAAAATGGAGTGAAATGTTCAGGCCAAAAATTAGGCTGTGTTCATTTTTATTTTTTCTTTTCCTCTTTACTTCTTTCTCTTCTCTTTTCTTTCCTTTTCTTTCCATTTCTTTTCTTCTCTCTTCTTTTTTTTCATTTCTTTTTTTCTCTTTCTTTTCTTTTCCCTCTCCTCTCCTCTCCTCTCCCTCTCCCTCTCCTCTCCCTCTCCTCTCCCTCTCCTCTCCTTTCCTTTTTTCTTTTCTTCTTTTCTTTTCTTTTCTCTTTTCTTTTCTTTTTTCTTTTCTTTTCTTTTCTTTTCTTTTCTTTTCTTTTCTTTTCTTTTCTTTTCTTTTCTTTTCTTTTCTTTTCTTTCTTTTTTCTTTTTTTTCTTTTTTCCTTTCCTTTCCTTTCCTTTCCTTTCCTTTCCTTTCCTTTCCTTTCCTTTCCTTTCCTTTCCTTTCCTTTCCTTTCCATTTTTATTTTTTCTTTTCCTCTTTACTTCTTTCTCTTCTCTTTTCTTTCCTTTTCTTTCCATTTCTTTTCTTCTCTCTTCTTTTTTTTCATTTCTTTTTTTCTCTTTCTTTTCTTTTCCCTCTCCTCTCCTCTCCTCTCCCTCTCCCTCTCCTCTCCCTCTCCTCTCCCTCTCCTCTCCTTTCCTTTTTTCTTTTCTTCTTTTCTTTTCTTTTCTCTTTTCTTTTCTTTTTTCTTTTCTTTTCTTTTCTTTTCTTTTCTTTTCTTTTCTTTTCTTTTCTTTTCTTTTCTTTTCTTTTCTTTCTTTTTTCTTTTTTTTCTTTTTTCCTTTCCTTTCCTTTCCTTTCCTTTCCTTTCCTTTCCTTTCCTTTCCTTTCCTTTCCTTTCCTTTCCTTTCCTTTCCTTTCCTTTCCTTTCCTTTCCTTTCCTTTCCTTTCCTTTCCTTTCCTTTCCTTTCCTTTCCTTTCCTTTCCTTTTTTTTCTTTTCTTTTTTCTTTTCTTTTTCTCCCTTCCCTTCCCTTCCCTTCCCTTCCCTTCCGTTCCCTTCCCTTCATCCTCTCCTCTCCTCTCCTCTCCTCTCCTGAAAAACTGCAAGATTACGTGATAAACTGGGGCTGGACAAACTTGGCTTGCGCTCATACTTTCTCTGACTTGTGTTGTAGTGAATACAACTATATTGCAAAACACGTCCTCACCCTAGAGAAGTACATGCCGTGGAATTCATACTATTTCAGGCTTAAAATTCATGACTTCCACATTTTTCATGTTTGTGCTTATTTTGCTGAGGACAGATTTTTTTTGAGAGCTGTAGCTGTTTCATTCATCAGATGATTCTTGTTTCCACTGGACTTTTGAAAAACTATCAAAAAGCACAAAAACTTCCACATTTCCTAATGCTTTATCTATTCTTTTTAAAATACTCTGCTATGGACGACCAAGTTCTCTAACTTTTATTTAAATGAGTTGGTTTTATGTCAATTCTTAAAGTTAGTGGAATTATTTATATGCCCAATGTACATCAAAAGAAAGACTAGGATGTCGTCTCTTCTTCATTTGGGTATTTTAAGATCTGTTATCTTCACTGTTTTGTGCATTCTGTATCATCTTTTGTGAGATCCTAAAGAAAGACACCATGAGGTCACACATTTTCTACTCCTCAGTTCCTCTTCTCCTTTTCCCCTTCAGTTCCCCATGGGAAGGAGATTCTGAAGTAGAGATTGACAAAATTGTTTAAGTATTATTGAAAATATAAAAAAATTGTTTCTTTAATAAATATAATTAGCTGTATATATTGCATTTTCAAAAGCTAGTACTGATGTTGGGACCAGCTCTTTAAATACAATAGGACCTCTGTAGTCTCTGGAGAGAACATGCATAAAGCAAAGTAAATGATTTTCTGTCAACACTAAGTAGACAGGTGCTTACACTGAACAGCATTCTAATATGTCTCTGAATATTTATGTCTTCTTTTTCAAATGCATTGCCCATGAATGTCACAGCTGTCAAACGTCTGTATACAAGAAGATAAAAAATGAAATTAATAAAAGGCAGATCAACATTTCGTTTGTTTAGGCCACTTTTTCCTATTGCATTTATACAAGTTAGAAATGTTGAGATGCTTGGGTACACTGCTATATTGTAAGGGGCTGAGTGAAATCCAAAGCAATTAGTTGTATTTTGTGTAGGCATAGGAATACTTCCATTATTTAACCTAGACATAATCAATGAAAATAATGATTGAAAGTGCTACAGGGTGCTCCTTTATCCTCTGCCCATTTGTTCAGCAGATGGGGACCCTGGAAAGAGAGCTTTGGTAGTTCACTGCTCCCATGACCAGGAAACCAAGATTTTTTTGGTGCGGATTTGCAGGCTCGTGCCTACAAATTCTGAACCAAACTATGCTATGCACAATGACAGGTGAGCCATCAACCCAGCCTGAAATGCAGAACACATCTGTGTTTAAAGTAGTTCTAAAAGTCTAAAGGCTGTTTTTATTAATGTAAAACTTACTGTTGCGACTATCTGTGAAAAAGATGTACTGATGCACCTTTGCAAGAATTTGGAAGACCTTAATGGGAACATGGCTTCTATCTTACATGGAATAGTACTGACAGTAGGAGAGAAAAAAACTCCCAAAATGGACATAAATCAGCATTATTCATCTTGTATGTAATTACGGTAGATATTAACTTGGTATTGTTTCAATGTATTCCTTCCCCTCCCATCGACACCCATCTTGAAAAATACTGTTTTGTAAGGAAACATGTTAACTTTGAATGCCCCAAGCCTTTTTCAAAGTGTCTCCCATACGCTCAGAAGACAGACCCCACAGAAGTGTAGTTCCCCCAGAGAAGGATTCAACCTATCATTCAAACAGAACGATTCAACCTATTGCAGGACAAAGAGCAATGGCCAATGCTCCCAAAAATTTAAATGACATATAGTGGATTGTAACATTACTGGATAAATAATAGTATGTTCGATATGTTTTCTCCGTATAGCTGGTAACACTTACACAAGGTGTTCCAAGCATCTACTGATATACAGATAACACACGCTATGAAGCATCTGCACAGCAGAAACTCCACACAGAGTCTTTGTAGACAGGCATGCGGTTGAATTGCACGCTCTCAGATGGAGAAGACAGCCATAGGAAAAACTATACCATACTTTTATGGTTCATTTTCTGTCGGACACTAAACTGCTTTTAAGGAGATGCCGTCCCTCTCAGAAAACTTGCTCTGAACAGTCATGGACAGGAGAGACAGTGGGTGCTCAGTACCGAGTGAACAGGACTAAAGATACCAGGGATGATGAAGCGAGTGCAGTTAGCTGGGAGTTTTCAAACAGATGTTTGGGAGAAAATATTGATATGTCAAAAAAAAAAAAAAGTTTTCTAGAAGCATATCTCTCAACAGATTGCAACAAAACACGGGCCTGTTTTTCCTGCAAGCTTAATGCAAGATACTTGGGAATATCCAGAAACTTCTAGATCTCACACTATTACCCATGTATAGAGACAAAGTCAGCTCCCCATTGCCACTACAAATCCTTGGAGGAGATGACAACTGGAAAAATCTGTCACAAACTGCACACGTTTCTATATTAGATTTCATTTCCTACTATTTTATTTCCAGAAGGTGGCTGGAAGGATCCTTGGATTTTCCTTATAAATTTCCTAGATGATGGAGCAGCTCTTGGTGATGTTTGGATACATTTAGCATTGGTTGGAACATTGAAAGGTTCAGAAATTCATGGAGATTTTTAGGTCAACACATTTAGATTGTTACTAAGAAGTGATTTAGAGGCAACTACTGGCTTGCAGAGTTAAGAGTGAAAATATTGTAGTACTCAGTTCTTTCTGGGATAGCAACACTTCAAATACATTGCAGTTATTTGCATCTGGTGAATAAGGTTAATAATGCAGAAATGCTTAAAGCTGGAAACAGAAGATACATTTCTCTGGTAATGATCTGAGCTTTTGTTAATCCTAGCTAGTCTTATGGTTTAGAAAACGAAAGTGAGATGATGTGGTCAGTAAGATAACTGAAATATGGACAGAGTAACAGGAAAAGACCCTTTCTGGAAAATGTCTCACTGTTTACAGCGAAAAAATAGCACTCTTTATAACAGTACCCAATGAACAGAGCTTTTGAGCTACTCATGCTCTCACTGAGGCCTTTTTCCAATCAAAGAAATTCCTAACAATATATGTTCTGCATATATTTCTAGTTCAGTCAAATTCTAACATATTTTGGATCTAGTGACATGACATACCTTATAGCAAGAAAATGGCACTAGATCATACAGCGCCATGGAGTGTGCTTGTCCCTAAAACAGGAAGGTTCTGAAATGCAGTATCTCTAACTCTGTGTTATAAATCTATGCAATTGTGTTTACAAGTTTCAGCAAATATAGAGCTAATTGTTCATATAGAACCCAGTTTAAATTTGATGCAAAGTGTCAAATAATATACAGATACTCTGTATGACATCAAAGGAACAAATAAGAAAGAGAATATCTTTCAAATCCTTTTTCACGTGTGCAGTCTTTTAACAAACAAATAATGCCCTGAAATCAGTGGGAACTCCAAGGAGTTTATGGGATTAGGCTCCAATTTTCCTCTCTCCTTAGAGTATTTTGTGAATTTAAGTCAGATCATTATTATTTGAACTATGTGCATTGCATTTGCAACATAATAAATTAACTTTGTGCTTCAGTGTTAAGAAATGGACTTTTCCTGTCCATTTTCCCGTGTTTTCCCGTAACGTAGTCATAACGCACGCAGTTCTGGGGCTGAACGGCATTTGCAGGCTTGCGTGTTAGTGCACGCACCTTGCCACCTGCCACATCCCATGGAACTGCTACAGTTGTGTCTTGGGGAATGACGACGATATTTGCCTGCCAATTAGTACGGCGGTTCCTGGACTGCTGAACTCAGGCTTACAGACATAACTGAGGCGGAAGGATCATGGTAACGACGGAGCAGCCTACCAATTCAAAAGGCTTTCCATAAACGTGCTGCTTGCTTTCAAAGAAGACGCTCTTGGTCACATCCAGGGTGTATACTATAATTCTCTGTTACTTACACTGTGGTACTTACAAACTGTTGACTGAGGTCAGTTCAGAGAGCAACATATAAACAAAGATTAGTACCACCTTAGGTTGCAGGGAAAAAGTTAGCTAGTTTCAAATGTCTCTCTCTGATTTTCCTCGCTCTCACTACGCAGTGAAAATGGGTGCTGATATTTTTAATGCATTTTTTTTCCGTTTTAAAAATATTATCTTTCTTCAATAACATTTAAAAGAGAAAGAACTAATTTACTGTTTTTTAAATGAAATCCATACTAGAAAGCTGATGCAGTGAAGAGTTATTTCACAAGCACACAAACTCCACCCAAGCCCGGATTTCTCTGGACTGGTTCGTTTTCAGTTGTGACGACAACCAGCATTCAAACCTCAGTGTCCAGATATTTCATTATCTAGTGAAACCATATCTGGATTGAAATTCCCTTGATTTAAGTATGTGATTCTTTGGTTCATTGCCAGTTCCAAATACATGAGTCAAAAATGTTTCAGTAGACCATAATACTGCAAAAAAATTGCTTTGAGTCAAACACAATGCTTAATTTAGTAAGAAAAGAATTGTTTAAATCATTCAGATTTATTTTTCAAAGAATATGGCAAAATGAGACAAATTTTAGTGTGCATGAATCTGGACTTTTAAACAACCTTACTTTTAAACAACCACCATCTGTACTTGGAAGCACAGCTCCTATTAATACAGAAAAATCCAGTAGTCCTGGACAGGATGTGAAAGAAGAATGATGAATAAAGTCTCATCTGAAGGGAAGCTGCAAGGAGGGAAAGAGTAGGTAAGAATGTAGTTACATGAATTGGAATTTCTCCAGATCCCTGGAATTAGAAAATACCAAAATGCTATTTAGCAGGATACTTTTATTAAAAAACAAACAACAAAAAAAAAGAGTTATAAAAGTTTCTGTGCTTATGCAGCAGCAAATCTTCAGTCTCTGGTATCCACTCTGACCTTTTATTCCCTACTGGGCTAAGTAACTTCCTTCTCTTTCAAAGGAATTCTTTTAACTTGTCTATTCCCGAAAGAGAACAATGCCTCTTTCTGGAAATCTTCAGCCGTCTTCCCCACCACATTGACTTTCCTGTTTAGAAACACAGATCCCTAGTGAACACAAATTCCTCTGCATTAACAATCCACTTAATTTTGTTTGCAGGTTTCAATAAAAATATACAAATGCAATATATTACTATTTATAGAGCATTTATGTTAAAACATTATTATACCATCTAATCATGTATTTGACCAATTTCAATTGATCATTATACTGTAATGTTACAACAATATTTATTACAATAATATTATTACCAAATATATTATATAAATTATACACACAATTCAATGCTGACATAATACCTTCCTTAATGGATTTTCTGCCACTAATATCTACAAAATTCTACAAATTCAAAAACTGTTGCAAACTCTGGACTGAATGACATTCATAACTATGTTTACAATAAAGTGTTATAGACTCTGTAAAGCTGCTATTACTTCTGTGTATAAACATACAAATGCATTACATTTGCATTTGCAACATACCCTTCTGTTTTACTCAGGGCTCACAATTGTATGGAAAAGAGTCTCTAGTGAACTTTGTGCTGATGGCATTGTGTATACTTCTGGATCAGAGAAAATAAAGCCTTGGTCTAAAAATAAACAAAAATAGTACTATATCCATCACCCCTCCTCTTCAGCAAAATTTTTTATTTTATGGAAAGCTGTAGGTAAGACAGGTGCGTAACACAATGCTCCAGCAAGTGTGAACAGATGCAAAAGAACATTTGTATATAAGCTATTTCGCACACACTCCTCTTAGGTGGCTGACAATGAATTAATATCAAAAAATAAATTTACTTATTGAGGTCTTCAGGTTGTTACAGGAAAAAAAAATAAGTTTAATTATTCATTTTTCTCCATCTTCCAAGACTATCTTTGATTTAATTATTAATTTAAAGTCTAAATCTTTATATGTCTTTGACTAACCTTGGCAGGAGACTGGACCTATTTAATTCCAGCTAGCAACAATTAGAGTATAGTTAAGTCAGTTATTTTACTAAACACATTGTATAAATTCAGCTATATTTCTGAGGCCAGAATGTGTTTCTGAAGTCCGCTGCCCAATTTATATTGTAAGCCAGGATTAGGTGAACAGACCTATTTTCCCTCAGCAGTTTGTAAATCAAACAAGGCACAAAGAAAAACGCAGAAAAATCCCCGTGAAATCCCTCTCAAGAGTTTTTCTTAATGATAAAAGCATTTCAAGGCTATTGGCATATCAGAAACAGTGTGGCATGAGATATGTTAAACTGTGTTTGTTTTAAGCCAAGCGAAGCTACAGTTTTGAGCAGGGAACATTAAAGTTGAGCATTGCTGTTTTAGGCAAAAGATGTCCCGTGTTTGTACACATAATCCTGTGTAAATAAAAAGCACAGAAGAATATCTGTTCTTCCTCAGAGAAGTATTTCTTGAATTATCATCAACTGTGGTAGGCTAATCTAATAAAATACATTTGTTTGGCTAAGCAAGTGAGGAATACTCCAACCGTCTGTTATTTTTAGTGGTAGGTTAAATGAACAGCAATAAAAAGACATTATCAGAAGAAAAATAGTTAATAGTTTTTCTCTGTACTAATGGCCATTTTCTTCAATTTTCTGTTAGGTTTTCAATTTGCAAATATGCAACGTAATAACTTCATGCCAAAAATGCATAGTCGCTACTGCTTACTAAGAAAATACACATGATGGCTCTAATGCAGTATGCAGAGTATTTACCACTGGTAGCACGTGTTGAGAGTGAGTGTTACCTAGGCTTTCTTAGCATTAGCTTAGATTAAGTGCTTCAAAGCTCGTTTGTGCAGTGCTTAGCTCAATGGAGACACAATCCTGGTTTTGTAACGTCATAATAGATAAGGAGATCAGTTATTTCAGGATTTCAGATGATTTCTAGTATTGACTTTATACTTCATGCTTGCTCTGATGATCAAATGAGCATTTTTTGCAATTTTTATTAAAACTGGCTGTAGTTTTCCAGCTACTAATGTACTTGTTCTGTGTGTACTAACCTACTACTCAGAGGCATGCACATTTCTGAGTTTGTGCTATGGACAGCTTCATGCAGCAAGGGAGAGAGGTCTCATGGCACTGTGTTGCAGTTGGGAACATGCAGGCATGAGAGACCTACTGGGCTTAAGAAACTGCAGTTTTTCCACTGGAAGTTGCCCTCACTCTGCATAGAGGGCCTGAACAAGGTTAATGAGAACCTTTCTGTTAATTATAGCTCCTCTGGGATCAGGCTCTGACAGTCTGTAACACAAGATTGGGTTTACAAATTATGGAGAAAGGCTGAATACAAACAAATACGAACATGAAAATATAGTCAGTCACTCCCAGGAAATTTTTTTATGTGTATTGTAAAATAACACATTTGTTGTAAAATCCAGATGTATCAGTCACAGCAAGAAACTGGAGAACAAGTGCTGATCTTAGAGTTGCTGCCCAAAAAAGATGTATAAATTTCTTTACTCAATATATCCTCAAGCCAATCAAGACCACAAAGAATAGGAACATCAGAAGTGCTGAAGAAACAGGGTATGACAAGCCAGGACAGAATCAATCTTTTCCTCCAATTATCTTATATCTTAGGTTTTCACAAAAGAAAGAGAGGCTGCTGCATATTGCCAAAAAAATTAGACAGATTGATGCTGAATGGTCATAATAATGCAGCAATCTCTTTAATAGTTCTCAGGTTTGCTTGGAACAGAGCGGCATGAGAGTCACAGCTACATCTTTCTTCCTAAAATTCCACACTATTCATTGATATTCTTTTGTTAATGCTTTTAATCGAGCAGGTGCGACTCTGATTGTAATTTGTGTGTCACAGGCAGATACTGCTAGGTGTTGTGCCAGCTGGTTTACATAAGATAAAAACTACACACCCAAACAAAAACCAAAAAGCAATGCCACTTGTAGCTTTCCTAGGGACCCAAATAGAAGTGATCCCACAATAACTGGGTCTTAGCAGAAATGAAAACCATGGAATCCCTTCTCATGAGATTGCTTCGCGTCTTCCAAACCTAAGTGACTCAATGTTTCCATAAACATACAGAATAGAGCATTTAGTCCAAAGCTTAGCACTTTATCCGCATTAAATTCCGGAGTCTATGGTATTATTTCAATGAATAAATGAATGAGGAATAATTGTTTAAGTGCTACCCCCATTACAAATAGGTGTACAAACAGGGTTTGAACTAGAATTTGCTTTGCCTGAACTTCTTTGTACTTAACAGATGCTCAGCACTGCACTTCTTGAATACTCCCTTATTAAGCTGCCCTGGTTACATAACAGAGAGAGTCCTATAGTCCTTGGTTCAGGCGCCTACAGGTCTTATTTATAGGACTACTGATGCCAGGTGCTTTGAGGAAAGGGAATACCAGAAAAGCATTCCCTAGCCAGCTTTGGTGTCCATGAAATCAAATTTTTACACCAGGGAAAAAAAGAAAGAATCTTGTTCTGGAGAACCCAATATCCAAGAGCAGAGGCATGAAGAGTGTTTTGAAATAATTGTTTTCTTTCACTTTGTGGTGATTGGTGAAAACTTGTCCCTGACGTATCAGTTAGACAAACAAAACCCAAGAACCATGTAACCCGCAGGTATGTAGGGAAGGGTTTGGGAGGATTTAACTCCTCTAAAGATGCTATGGAGTATGTGGATATCCAAACTTGATCAGTCCGCACCTGCTCCATAAAACTTTTAAAAACAGCTAATGAAAAAGGGAGACAGTGTAAGCTTTGTGGCTGCTTTTCTAAGAGGTACTATTTCACATTTACTTTTATATACTGCCTGTTACTTCAAATTTTTTGGCAGATTATACAAAAATTCCATCATGTTTGGCACTGCTCAAACTGAATCACCCCGGCTCAGGCAGGACGTTTTCTCCTTTTCACACGAGAGACTGAGGAGAACAACAGCTAAGACATTTTTGCCTGAGTTTACAGGCAAAATGCTTTTCTTACGCAAAATGTTGTAGAACCTTTATTGACCACATGGAAAAAAATTGAAATTGCATTTATAATGCAATAATTTTATAATTTCACTGTCTTTAAGACATATAGTGAGAAAACTTTCACTAGACAGTATTGTATACTTTCAGGACAGGAGATATGTAGTGCAGATTCAAGAAGCTACACTACAGTACTATTATTTGTCCTCTCATAATTAAAAACTAATTCGATCTGTCTGGTGTCATATGAATTTAAACAAGCTCGGTGTTAAACAAGTGGTGGTTTTACAATGAAGTAAAAGTATATAGACTGTTCTGCAAGACAGGCTAATAATTCAGTTAATGAAAATGTGCTGCACAGCTCTGCTAAAATTACAAGTCTTTCCAGCATTTTTCAGAAAGAGAGAGACATCTGGGCAGTTTTAATGATACCTCAGTTTTTTGATGGAAGGAATAACTTTGATTTAATAATACAAGTCTTTGTAGGTGAGGAAAACTCTGTTCTTCAGACTCAAAAAAGAAGATTTTTTTTTTCAACTTTCATATTTGACTTGTGGTAAAAAGATTACAAACTTGCTTTTTGCTAATATTCTTTCAAATGTTTCATGTATTTGCTTGTTGTTGTACAGCATCCACTTGCTACTTACTCAAGATACGTAAGTACTCACCATAAATGGGTTTGTATTGCATTGCATAAACAGATTGACATAAAACTGTTACATGTTAAATGAACTTCTAGGAATTTTCTTTATATATTAAGAGAAATTATTAATCCAAAGGACAAATTCTTTAACAGCATTTAGTAAACATCAGTAAAAGCAGTAGCAAATAATTACATCCACAAAGTGTAAGAAAAAAAGAAGGTAACAAAAGGACTAATGAGAACTACATCTGAGTCAGTAGAATTATTGCCTTCAACTAGATTATTCCTTCAACATATTAGAAATCGAGCTCTATTTGTATATATCTTCTTGCATGCAATCTCACTAGCCTTGAAGGTTGCATTGAGATAAGATGGTCAAGTTTTTCTCATGATAATATTAAAAAATAGTAACACTTTAACAGTGTTACATCATTAATAAAAAATAAAAATAAGCCCCAAATGAAAACCTGTATTTTTCCAATTCTTTCACCTTTCCTTCTCCAAATAGTATCTTCCGTCCTCTGTCACATAGACTTTAATTTAGCGCTAAATTTCAGAATATATCTCTTCCAATGTACTTTCCACTGTTACACCTTCTGCTTCCTTCTCTACAAAGTTCATTTTGAGTTCAGTCTCAGGTACTATCTTCTTTCTACTGCCAGGAAATGTTTCAATTCCATTCTTCCAAATTACTACCTTTTTTCTTCCTATTAGCAGCTATTTGTGTACACAAAATTGTCTTATTCCCTTCTTTTATCCATCTCATAGACATCATTATGGATTTGAGGGAAAAAAACGTATCAATAAAACAAACGGATTAAAATGTAACAGACTTTCCAATACAGATCTCTGCTTCGTGTGGGTTTTTTTGTTTAATAAAGTTTGTTTCTCTTGATATGTTCCTCATGCATCCTACCATCAGACATTTTTTGCAGTAAAATCCTGGGCATTTAATTATAGTGTTTTTTCTCTTGCAACTTTCAGTCTTTCTGTCGGTTAGCAATTATACTTTATCACAGTTCATATAATATATAATTTATTCAGCATCTCACGGAACATTCATTTATTTTCATGTTGCGGTTATCACTGTCTTCAGATCTTTATTATGTCCTTACTATCGACCACTTTTATGAAAATGAGAGGTCTTCTCAGACAACCACTCTGGTTCCCTGACTGAAATATTTTTACAATTGAAAAACCTGATATCCTCGTAACACCAATTCTCGTGTCATCGTGTACATGATGTTCAGCATCCTCGTTACATTCTGTGCCGCTGTTTCTCTTTCTGGGTGTGTGTGCGTGTGTGCGTCTGCATAACTATCACTATTACCGGATCGCTCTGATACTCTAAAATAATTGGTGTATATTCAAACAGGGAGAAGACAAAACTAGTCATTCTAAATGAGTTATCACAGTCAACCTGTGCACCAGATTGGTGTTTTCAAAGTTCAAACCGAATGATTCTATCAATTCTGTGTTTACTCGTAATTATAATAGTATTTTTCTGAGGAATAACTCAATTTACTCGTATGCAAAACTTATCTAAAAATTAAAGATCATCAGGACGCAGTGAGCGGAAACTGGTTCACTGAACACCTCAGGTTGACTCTGCCAGGAGCTGGGCAAACATTTGCCGATTATCTCCAGATCTGGCATGGATCAGTGCCCGTGTATTTACAAGCCATGTACGCTTTCTATGGGTAACGGAGGCGACACACAGGAAATCTGGGTAACTTGCCCGAGTACAGCCACAATAACTAAATGTCAGAATTAGAATTCAGGAACTTCTCATTTTTTACTGTGTATTTTTTATTATTTTACTAGAATGTAGGGCTATTTCAAGTGTAATGAACTCACCTATGGTTGTAGGTGACCAAAGTGAGTTATGACATGTTAGTCAAGCTTTGCTATTCGAAATGATTAATCGCTCACAGGCCTCCGTTAGTTAAAACACCCAGACCCTTGGAAAGGCCCCAGGACGCGCGCCCCGCCCCGCCCCGCCCCGCGCCCCCAGCCCGCGCAGCCGCAGTCCCTCGCTGCACTACTGCAGGGCGCGGAGGACGCTGCCCCTTTAAGAGCGCAGCGCGGGCGCCCTTCCGGGCGACATCCCTCGCCCCGCCCCTCCTGAAGGGCCCCGAGGCGAGGGAGGGGGAGCGCGCGCGCACGTAGCGGCGGCGCGGCGTGCGCATGCGCGCGGCGGCGGCGGCGGCGGGCGGCGGCTGCCGTGGCGGGCGGCGGGTGCCGCGCCTGCGCCGAGCGAGTCGGGGTTGTGGGTGGTTGCGGGGTGTGTGCCGTGCTGGAGGGCGCTTTGGCCTTTGACTATAGGGGTCGTGAACGTTAGTTTTTAATGAAGCTCATCATATCGATCATGAGTTACGTAGAGTTAAATGTAATATTTCCTTCAGCAATCCCTTATTTATTTATTTGTTTATTTTTAAGTGGGAGACATTCAAACAGGTTGTTCAGATCTCTCCAGTACCGCCCTAGACAGAAAAAACAGGAAGGGTTTAAGAAAACCGGCCTGAAAGGACTGATGCCTGCGAGGCAGCGTGCAGCGCAGGGTTTCGATGGGCGATACGAAGCCGTACTTCCCTACAGGTGCCCGCAAACGCCCCCCCTTAGCCGCTCTGAAACCCCTGTTGCCGGCCGCGCAGCGCTCAGGGCTCCCAGCGCCACCAGGCTCCGCCGCGCCGCCCGCCTTCTCCTCGCGATGGTGCTCCAGACAGCCCTGCGTCACCTCCGTCGGAACTGGCTCCCAGGGCCTGTCGCAAGCCCGCTCAAGGCTGTGTTCAGGCCTGTGGATAATTTCACGCCTACAGCCTTGCTGGGCAAACGAACCCAACGTACCAAGTCGCATACTATAGCCGGGGCCACGTTATTACAGGACGTAGAAATAAGACGGAACTTACCTGAAACTGTGCGAGAGTGGCCGCAAAGAAAATGTAGATGCTTCGAATTAGTATTTTAATATTATTTAACATGAACATGCCATGCTTAGTAATTTCTGCCATCCTCTTGCCTTTGATTTGAAAAGATTGTTCTTCACTGCTATAACAATTTTGCTAGGTTAGCTAAAAGCCTTTAGTTAGAGACATGTCTAAATAACTGTAACATTTAGAAGCATTTCACTCATTTTGTACTGTTACAATATGGACTGCAGATTTTATTTGAAGGACTGTTGTACATTGCCTGGCTATGGAAGGCAGGATGAGGTAGGTACTGGATATATATTTGCAGAAAAATAAAAATATAGGCAAGCAGAAGTCTGCATGGCTGAAATGCTTCATCACTAACGGGTGACAGAGGAAATAGGACAAGTTACCACAAACCTGATGGTATTCCCTACTATTTTGGTTCTCAGCATGACTCATCCATAACTAACAATAATCCTCTTTCACCAAAAGACCTTCACTCAGGCTATATGCTCCTCCCATAAATATATAAATAAATAATAATATATTTATAAAAAGTAATAGATTTCCTACAATTCCTACAAGCTCTTTTATTGAAACTATAGAAGCTTGGGAAACATTTGCTGGCTTCCTACAACTTTTGAGATAGAAAAATATATGCATAAAGCCTTAGAATTTTTCTTTTATTTGAGAACTCAGTATTGATGTTCATGAAGAGGAAAATCCTCACCACTTACATACTTTTCATTACAAAAGCTAGCTAACCAACCAAATAAATATATTTTCTCTGGATTTATATTGATTCACCCTGCTGTGAATACAAATTATAGGATATGACATTAAGATAATAAGACAAAAAAGGAAAAAAAAGGGGGGAAGATTTCTTTGTTTGCAAATCTGGAGCATTAATTGCGTTCCTATGAGGCAATCTGGATGGAGCTTCTGCTAAGCAAATTAGATATAAACTGAAGGTGAGGGCAAAAGGGTCGCCACAGCAAGGGAGCGTCGAGTGACAGGCACTGGGACCTCCGATGCATGGCTTGTAGAGCAGATGTTCACAAGGATGCAGTGATTATTGAACTGGTAATAAAAAAGCATCAGCTTAGAGGCAGCCACGATGGATGCTGGTAATTATAAAGCATCCCCTGGGAGGAAAATGACACAAGTCAGCCGCATCTCTGCAATCACAGGGGCATAATTAAAGCTCTAGTAACAGTTGTTAATAGGGTGCAAATAAAACAGGGGGAAAATTTGAACACAGTCTTTTTCTTTTTTAAAGAGACGGCAAAGGACAATGTAATTACAGAGACTGCATGCTTTCTAATTTCACAATACAGTAAAACAAAGACGTTTAATGTATTTTATAACACATATACACACCATATCAAATAAGGCAAAATGATTTAATCTTTGACTGTGTGGCTTAGTGGGAAGAACAGATTTTTTTTTTTTTACCAGAATGTTTAATTTTAAAAATGGGCAAAACACAAATATATAAAGAAAATGTAATGTGTATGAATATTTGGCCATTTCATTCTCACAGGAGAGGTGCAATGTCAGTATGTATAGTTAGTACTAGTGGCATTACTGTAGACACAATAAAACTAAGATACTGGTAAGGCAGGTCTAATAAATAGAGGTATTATCTTTTATTAGATCTATAGGTAGAATTGGAAAAAGCAGACAAATTCCAATTTTTACACTCTTCAAGTACTTTTTAGATACTTAAAGAACATTTTTTTGCATCCAAAAGCATAACTTTTTTGACTGGTTAGGCTTAATGACCTAAAAATATTTTATATTTCCCACATTTAGAATGCTAGAGACTTAGCCATCAATTTCAGTAGAAATCGTCATGAAGTATTTGTTATCTAGGCTTTATATATGATAGAGAGGACAGTCAAACCACACTTTGGCACAGAAAGATAAAAAGTGTCTTTGGCTTTAATCTTTCCAAGTTCAAATGTTCTAGTCAAAGATTCTAGGCTAGCTCTAATATTAAAGTCAAAAAAGGATCACATATTTGTAAGTGAAGCATATTTATAACTGAAAAAAATTAACCTTTTTCTCAGAAATATGTGCAACTTTTTCAAGTCTTGCTCATTTTTTTTCCCCCAGTGATTTTGTAACCTTATTTTCATAGACTTTGTATCTTTACTGGAGTACAACATGTTTTGCTCCATAAAATTCATCTAAAAGCACATATTCTTCTCAAGCAGAATCGTAAGGATTTAGAACTATTCTTGCTTGCATTAGAAAAGCGAATGATTCTTCTAAAAAGTAAAAAAAAAAAAAAAAAAAAAAAAAATCTGATTTTCTAGGAACTGAAGGAGAACTGTTCTTTAATTGCTAAGATGTTACCTTTTAGTGACTATTAATGTTAACATACCGTTTTCACAGTTCCACCAGTCCATGTGGAAAGGAATTTGAAATTCAAAGAACAAATATACTGTTGAGAGCAATTCAGATACCACATCACTTAGTTAACCTCTCCTCCATCGCATTCCTGAATGTGAGTAATGTTGTCTCATTGTTCGTTGATATTTTGTCTCTTAGATTCTCCTTTAGAGCTTTTGCTGGCAGTCAGTCTTGCAGAGGTCTTATCTTTTCCCTTTCAGATGGAAATCCAACAGAGAGCAGGAGATCTGAGTAGTCCCTTCAAGCTTAACCAATTAGCCAATATTCAAGGGCTTCCGTGTTGTTTCCCCTTCCATCAGAAGGGGAAATTGGTGAGGAATACTCAGATATTTCTGGGTACCGCTCAATTTATTTATTAAAAAAGCAAATAAAAATTTGCTTTTTGTGAACTTAATATAAACAAACAGTAGGAAGAAATTTCATTGTTCAGTATTTTGTTCCTGAGTGAGAAGGTGCTTGCCTAAAGGAAACTGTGTAGCTTTTTGAGGAACTAATCTGTGCTCTGTGTCTTGCAGTGTCAACATCTGCTTCCAGGTTCCTTGAAACACGTTTACCAATAACTGCAGCTAAAACTCTAACCTATCCCTTGCTTTTTAATCATTGAATCATTTGGTTTCATTACTACCAAAAGACTTAGCATACTGAGTCATAATTGAAGTTTGTTTTTGCAATCATTAAACAGGAGAGAATTGCACTTTTTCTTTATTAAGCCTGAAGGAAGAGTTTTCAGCCAGAACTGTGACTGATGGCTGCCATTAATATCTCAAACATAACAGTATTAAGATGACATTAGGAGCCATTGATAACTGCCAATGTATTTCATTTAAGCAACAGCCAATATTAATTACAGCAGACAACCAATACATGTAATATAGAATATATATGCAGCCTTTAATGAAGGAAACCTGAACACAGGTCAAGCATATGTCAGGTGTTGTGCATGAAAGTAACAAAATTTTACTTTATATAAAAAAAATCCAAGTCATTGCCAGTCATGTTTTGTGAGGATGATACCACTGAAATGATCAAAAGGTTAAAAACTGTGAATTTGACAATACTGCAACGAACAGCTGAGAAAGCACTTGAAGACTAACGTAATTGACTGTTCGCAATTTTCATCTACGAAAAGCTTCACTTTTCTTTAGTTCCAATTTAAAAAGGAGAAAAATATATTCTGATTTATAATTCTTCACCCATTCCAAAAAACATGGCCAGAATTTCCGATAATGCGAGCTAGAAGGTAGTTGAAAAAGTGCATATTATTTTCAATATTTGCAAATAAATGACCTGCTTCATAAGCCACGTACATTAAAAAAAATCAGTCGCAATTGTTCAGAGATTTTTGGCACATGATTATGTACTCAAAAATTCAGTTAGTCTCTAAATAAAAAATAGAAGGAATAAGTAGGTTAAGAAAGGCTTCAGATTCAAATCTTCAGTATAGTTACCTTAGATGCAGAAAACTGAATTGTTTGCATTGTAAGTTTATGCTAACTTCAAGAAAAGTAAATCCTATATAACTCTTTTTTAACCCATTCATTTCCTATACAGGTAAGAACTGTCCACATTCCATGACTGCATCCAATACAATCCCCAAACCCCAATCGCTAAAGGTTAAATATCCAGTAAACAGAGCCCTTTAGGCTATCAGCACATTCAAAACCACTAAGTTAGTACTTTAAAATTGCAAAGCTTGCTTGAGAGCATATTTACCATTGCATAAATATGTAGTAAGCCTTTAATGCTGTGGTGTTTTCCCAGTATTATGATGATGTTGGTGGCTCAGAATCAAGCCCAATATCCACAGTGCAGCAAAACTGAAACGTCATGAATTCCAAGGGGTTTACACCATGATTACTTTTGGGTGTGATACTAGATATTAATAAGATTTCATCCCTCTGGTAATATAACTTACAAGTAGCGAAGCTAGCCACTTGCCAAAGGAAATCTGAGCAATCACTAACGTTAAAATAATGGAATTGATATACTGACAATTCAGTCACTGTAAAAAGCCTGCCATAAAGAGTACTACCTAAAGACAGAAAAAATTTGGTTGCCCTGCATTGAAATCAAAGAAAATCAGCTGAACAGGAATTTGATTTATACCTTACTTATAAACGGGCAAAGAAAGGTGGACCATTGACTTCACAGACAGCTCAACATATTTGATAGCCTCTTTTTCTAACATTGCTTTGTTTTATGTAATAAATCTTTAACTAGTATGAGAAAATTTGGGAATTTAGATATTTTTTCATATGTAGAATAATTGGGTTCTTACTAATGAATAATTATTGCACAAGTTATTCTTCAGCCAGTAAAAACATATTCCTATTGAACAGGTAAGAAACAAAACAATAATCAAGAATATTGCAAGGCACAATAAAATTCTTTCAATATAAAAAAATCCTCGGCGGTAAAACTGTCCTCATAAACTTCAAGACATCTACATGGCCAAATTTCTGTCTGATTCCTTCCCTCCAAGGAAGAAGAAGTAGCAGCTTCATGGAGAAGGTCATATGACCAGCAGAGGCCACATCACCACTGGACTTCTGTGTTCAAGCAGACGAATCCAAGTAAACACAGTTCCTGTATGGTTAGCAGTACTAGTGCATTTGTTTTATTCTTTTTCTCCTTCTTCTAAAGATGATGATAACAGGGATGTTGACTCAGCATCCCCAATTCACCAGCCGTTTTGTAATCTTGGGCTCCTGGCAAACTGAGACAGTTTGAACCAGAAGATAGGACAGGGACTGCAAGAAGTCATGTTTCCCTTTCCAAGATTTTAGGGGGTTCTCTTCCAGGGTTTTTGTTGCACTACCACAGAGAGAAGCATCTGGTATAAAGAATTTTAGCTCTTATTGCCTACTTAGGCAGTAGTCCAGCCTGTTTAGGGATAGCTGATGACTGAGCACAGAATGAATTTGAATTGTACTGTTGACTGTAATTAAATCCTTGTCATAACTAACTGTGTGTTTATACTTAAGAATTTATTGGTAGTCTTTAATTTTTTACATCATTTGCTGAGATTTTCAGTAGCAAAATGCAGGTCTTTATTTGTCCTAATCTGCTGCCATTGGTAGTTACCTTTTTACTGCATATTTACTTTTGAAGTAGCTATTGGTTACTAGATTAATGTTATAGTTTCTACTAGTCCATATGTTAGGTGGCCAAATTTACATCTCCTGTTATTACTGTTATTATAACCTCACCTGGTACTTGCTGTCTTCATAGGGAATATCTGTCTGTTCAAAGAGATTCTTTTGCTTGTATTCAAGAAATTTATATCCCTTAATTTGTTGATGACAGTTTCTTGTCATTTGCTATACTTTTCATGCACCAGTGGAATCACTGCTATTAATTAACTGTTAGGTCAAGTAGCCACACAGTTGATTTCCACATCTCCAGTGGCTTTGAGCTGAAACTTGTTTCCAGAAAATGTAGTAGTTTTCTCCTACAGTTCTTGAGCTAGGATCCCTTTAATGTAAAAGATTTCAGTGTGTTTCATTTTAGCACAGATTTTATCACAAATTGGATAAAATTTTATATATAATAATGGTATTACTTTGCAGAGAACAGATAAAGAAATGATGTTTCTGCTATTAGTTGAACTATATAAGAGAGTATTACAGAAGGTTTCCCCTTAATTGTTAATACCAGTTGTACTCAGTAGTTCCTCTTACAACGCTTTTTTTTCTGTGTGTAGCTGCTATAGAGCAGTATCTGAGTTCACATAGTAAATAACTTCAGTAAAATGGGGAATATTTTTTAGTGAATGTGGAATTTCTAGAGAAGACATGTTAAAAATGCTTATTTTATGGCTTCATTCAAAGTGTTTTGTGTCTTTTTAAATGTTCAGCGGCAACTGGATTAAGAAATATTTGATTTTGTCCAACACCAGTGAAGTAGCAGCATTCCTCCTGGCCCTTTATCCTGTTACTGATCGCAGAGAGGGTTTGTACTGGAAGAAGATAATAGGCATTATACAGTGATAATCACTTTTTATATTTAAAAAATATTTCACCTGCTCTTTGTTGTATCAAATCTTATTTTTTAGTGAGTCAGGAATTTAAGGCAAATTTGATGTACAGACTTACATTTAAAAAGAAGTAGTCACCATTTGCAGGTCTGTCTGTCAGAATGCTTACTCAATATCCTCAATCAGTGTAAAGGATAGGAATAATCATTCTGGCATGATCTGCTGCTATCTTATTGTTTTGCCAAATGCTTAGTCACAGCTGAAGCCCTTTACAATTCCTACTTCATAGGAGTTCTTAGTGTGACAGTTCTGATTTTAATAACATCAAATTATCTCCAATTTGTTTTGTTTGGTTTCCTTCTTGTGAGCAGCTCTGTGCTTCAGATAGCTCCATTTCTGTATGTTAACCCACAGCAGGAGGGCGGATGTCACAGGGTGACTTCACTACCTGTACTTTCTCCTCTCTGATAGAACTAGTTCACATGCCAGATTTAAATGGCCCCCCCAAAATGCATAATGGTCACCACCCACTGAGATCTAAGTCAGCCCTTACTCACTTGGAACTTGGCCAAAATTGCACTGCTGTGTTGCAGAGCTTGTCACACTGCTTCTCCCTCTGATGTAGAAAGGGAACTTTATCAGTCAGCAAATCTCCTTAATTTGAGTCTCTCAGTTGTGGAGTATCAGTTGGAATCTTCACTTAAAATACCAATGGCCAGCAATAACAACAGAGAGCCCCTTTCTAGTTGTCTGTCTAATCTTTGTTTAAACTTCCACAGGCAAGACTGCAGAGTAATAGATGGAAGCAGTAATAACAGGAACAGTAAATTTTCATGGGAAGAAAGTGCATCTCTCATTAGTTCATTTTCAGTGACCAGACAGCATCTCCTTAAATTTCCTCCAATATATTAATCTATATTTCTAAAACATTTATCACCGTTGCACTGGTTTTTTGCAAATGCAAATGACAAGAATCTTTCTAAAATGTGTGCTAATACATTGCTTACCTCTAATGCTTAAGATTCCTGAAATTATTTAGATTTAACCAGATGTAATACGTTCTTACTGTGTATTGTGTCTGTCTTTACGTTAAATTAAATATGGGTAATATTTGGAGATACTCCTGCCACAGAGATATAAGGTAAAGAAGTTTGTATTTTGCAGAGAACCTGCTTATAAATAGAACAAGGTGAGATATGATTAAAAACTGGATGAAAAGATTAGGTTACAGATAACAGATTGGCAGTTACAGTGTTATTGTTGCTAGTTTGTAGGTTTTAGTGGGACAGGGAATATGTGAGGAATAAAGAAGTTTGAAGCTGACAGCTTGCTGGAGTAGACATCACAACCATCACAACCACAAGTGTATTGCTTTGAGGGAGATCCCTGTCTTCACAGAGATCAGCATGGCACAGGGTAGAATGCAGAGTTGTACATGTATTTTGAACTTCTTCAACTATGCAGGAATATGTAGTTGAGTGATCACCAAGTGGAGGTATGACTGCAGAGCAAAAGCCTCCATTTAGCGTTTTTTTTTTCTTTCCTGCAGATGCAGATAGAGTCCCAGCAGAAGTAGTAGTCTGTTGTGTATTTTGGAATGCCTAGCATACTTTCAAAAGCAAACATGAACTCCTGAGAGAATAGTTCATGTCTGCTCAAGAACAGATTTTAAACACTAGCAGCAGTCTTTAGATGTCCATTTTGAAGTTAACTTGCGGGACTTAACTATTAGCATTACTGCTATCTAGCAGCCCTTATTGTGATCAGCTATTTAACCAGATATCAGAGAAATAAGATAATCTGGGTAGAATATAACTGGGTCTGCACTATCTCCATTCTGGAAGAATGATTAACAATGCAGTGATTTGCGTAAGGTGGTATGTGGACGGGTCATGCCACTGCTATAATCAGAAACATGATTCAGCAGCCACCTAACACTGAGAGAAAAAAGCTTTGGAAAACGGTATTCTTGTGCTGTGAAGGGGAAAACAAATCTAGATGCTCTGTGGCTTAGACATTCAAGACCTACAACTTGATACACCAAAAGATGTAGTATTTTCTTAGTCACTGGGAAACCAAACAGAAGACTACTAAAAGAAAACTTAATTTCATCCTTGACTTTGCCCCTGACTTTGGCCATGTCATTTAATCACATGTAGAGCTTCATTTCTCCTGTACACAAAACAGAGTGATGATCATAGCAGTGCAATTTTTTTCCACTTCATTTGAAAAAATCTGTTAAAACCGTTCCCTTTTTAATCTTTTCTCTGATGCAATGAAAGTTCCTCAAATTCATTTTGTTCAGAACCAATGCCAGTTTCATTTAGTTTTGTATATTTTTCTTTCATTTCCAACTTTTTGAAAACTCCTTCCCACACCACATATACAAGTCTCTGTCACACACTTAAGAGCTTTTGGTGCAAATAATTATATGAATTGAGCTTGAACAAATAGTATTAGTCCACCTGAGTCTGCATTTTTGGCAAATAAAATATTTGGCAGAAAAGCTTTGACCAACTCTAATAATAATATTTACCTGCTTCACAGAATGTTGGGGAGCTTGATTTAGGTTTATGAAAATACCCGCAGAGTCTCATTTTGTAGTTGGTGTATGAATACAAGGATTTTTTTAATAAGTAGTTTGTGACTAAACCTCCTATATTCCTGAAACATTTCAATAACGTACATCAGAGCATGAACTTTTCATGTTGGAATCTAGCTATGCCAAAATGGGAATACTCTATGAAAAGTTCATATTTTTACCAAGAGTTTCTATCAAATATAGCTTGATAACTTACATAATTTGATAGTTTAATATATCAAATATAGCTCAACTATAGTTGTGGAAAAGAGTCTGGTTAACTGAGAATAGAATCATCTGGATGTTGTTCCCTAGTGGCTCACCTAAATGTCACAGGAAAATTAATTTTTTTAAGGAAACACTCAAGGCAAAATTTAAAATTATATGTTTTTAGATATCTGTAGACAAGTAATTTTTGTGGGGATAAGTATTTCCATGGACCCCTTTAAAAATTATTTTATGTTGTTTTTACTGAGCTTTTACTGTCAAAAAAACAGCTTTCATCACCAGACTGAGGTCCTCCGTTCAGCATTTTTAGAGCAGTCAGGGGTGAGGGTATGGAACTCCCATGCCCACATTAATAAATTGCTATTTGCCTCTACTATACTATCCATTGCTCCCTATGCAGCAACAGATCACAGACTGATAGTAAATCAAATCCAGTATGTTTTCCTAATTTTAGGTTTGAGCTAATCTATCTAATAGTAAAAACATCTGGTCTAGTTTTGCTTTTATTCTGATCTGTACAGCAGGAACCTCATCACCAAGGGACTAGTGGAGTCACACAAGGTCAAGTTCTGTACCTGCATGGAGTTAATGCAGAATATATGTGAATAATAAAGAATTGCTTTATATTTATGTTTTACCATTTTTATAGGCATAACATTAACAATAAAACATTGATATTACAACAAATTTAAGCAATAAATTTCAGATCAGTGAAAAGCATGGAATGTGATATAGCCCAGATAGAAGAAAACTAGGAATGTGATAGCCAAGTTATTTTGGTATCAAATGACTTAGTCATAGAATCATAGAATCAGTAAGGCTGGAAGGGACCTCTGGAGATCATCTAGTTCAACCTCCCCGCTCAGCAGGGTCACCTAGAGCATGGTAGATAGGGTTGCATCCAGGCGGGCCTTGAAGATCTCCAGAGAAGGAGACTCCACAACCTCTCTTGGTAATCTGGCCCAGGGCTCTGTCACTCTCACAGGGAAGAAATTCCCCCTCACGGTCAGGCGGAACTTCCTGTGCTTCAATTTCTGCCCATTGCCTCTTGTCCTGTCACACGAGTCAACTGAAAAGAGTTTGGTCCCATCCCCTTGACACCCTCCCTTCAGGTACTTGTGCACATTGATAAGATCCCCGCTCAGTCTTCTCTTCCCCAGGCTGAAGAGGCCCAGCTCTCGCAGCCGTTCCTCATAGGGCAGATGCTCCAGCCTGAGAGCATCCAGCAGTCATATTATAAACAATATAAATCTTAAAAAAAAACTTGTGCAGAATTTTGCTTGCTACGTCCATGGTAAGCCACATATGATGGGTATCGGTATTACCACTTTGTAAAACTTCTCCAAAGTAGCAGTAACATTTGTTATGGGAAGTTATTTTGTGTTCTCTACTTAATCTATTTCTGTTCTCACTTGAAGTTTACAGTGTTTCAAATAGTTGAAGTATATTTGAACATTTTGGCTAATTTTGATCAATCTGATAGAAACTATGTTTTTAAAATGCTGTGGTCTTTCTCCGTTGTCAAAACAGCTAAATCACTATTTCATTTCCTTGGTTTTATAAATGGAAGAGAATCTTGAGGTCATCTTGAGGCAGCATGAGAGAATATAAAATAAAATTCTTATAGCCTGAGGGTAAGAAAAAGCCTTTCCCAAATCAACAGCATGTTAGGGGACTTTTGTTCCCTAAAGTAATGTTACTGTTTATGCACTCCTGACTTAAACTTCTTTCTAACTGGGCCTTAGGAAGAGTGCATAAACAGCAGCATTACTTTAGTCAGCAGGAATTAATTATTGAAATCAATTACTGTTTCTTTCAGACTACTGCCGTCAGTCCACAGTGAGTTGATGTAAAAACTAGTTGTCTTGTTTGCTGTCTTTGTGAAGGTGGAATGAAATAAATCAAAAAGAGCTGGTTTCTGGTACAAGATTTCTGCTGTTCTCTACTTCTATAGATCTTTTGGCTTTTTACGAAGGTTTATGCTGTACTGCCGGGAAGAGAGAGTCACCCTGGCTGTCTGTAGTACAGTTTTGCTTCAGCCAACTGAATTTTGAAAAATAGGCAATTTTTATCATGTAAAACCCTCTGAATCAAGATTTGATTTAGCTGCTGGCTAGGGTGATTTCAGTATTCAAAAACTTAGAATCTAGAATAAAAACCCCACGGAACTGTATTTGGGGTTGGATGCAAATGCAGTTGGAAAAAGGGAGAAAGCCATACCACGGTGTAAGCCCTCTCCTGTCACACAATCCCGGATGCACCAGGCCAGACATCAATATCTGATTTATACCAGTCCAGAATCTGGCCCTTTGTTTCTTACTGAGGTCACTGTTTTTCTTCCTTCGTTGTCATTAGAAGTATTTCTATTTTATTTCTTTTTCTGTAAAAAACCCTCTGAGGGAACTGGAAACTTCTTTTCCAGCTGTATTTGCTAATCTATTCATTCATGGCCACTGGGAGGACTATAAAGCAGCCATGATTTTGAAGTTTTCTCTCTAACGTATGTTATAGTACTGTCTTTTTAGTTACCATCTTGCTTATTTTTTAGTTCCCTTGAGCTGAGTGCATGCCTGTCTAATGTTATGCTATAGTCCTTGCACAAAACTTTCGGTAAATGTCTAACTTTTCTGGGAAAGGTGACTCTGCAATTAGAACCCGTTCCCAGAACGGGTATTTCCTGACACCTGAACATTAACTCTCTGTGAGCAACATGTGGCTTCTTCAAAGACATGTCATAGAGGGCAACAGCCAGAACTTCCTGCACTTACCAAAATATTTCTGCGAGCAGTATTGGTTCATGGTTTTTAGATCCCCCTAGAACTTGAACTTGGCACAAAGGACAAGAGGTAACAACACACATGCTGCCTCCTTGTAAAATTCAGGAGAAGCTCTGACCTCTCTTAACAGCTGTTCTCACAACCTCAGGATGCTATGTGCTGATTTAAGTGCTTTGACTTCATTAGACCTTGATGTTGGAGGAAACCTGTTATACATGCATACATGCTGACAGCAATATATATTTTACTAACCATTGACAAAAGCAATTGCTTGATTTAATATTGTGGCCAAATGATCTCAGAATTCTGAAATCCCGAGTTAACACTCTTTGTAGTTGTATAACGTTTGTATCTTTGTATAGACTCCTAGATTTGTATACATACCAATATATTGACATGCAGGCATTCTGGATCATATCCTTAGTTCAGACTGTCTTGGCTCCACTGGAGCCAGTGGTTGTGTGTTAGATAATTACAACTGAAGATAGAGAACTCCTTATCTTAAATTGCAACTTTGAAAGCTGTTATAACACATCTGCTACTTGTTTGATAGATTACTTTAAGCTGGCTTAAGCTGACCGTACCACTGCTCCCTGCTAGGCATGCTAACGGTGCTAATTTAAGCAAATATGATATATCACGTTCAGCAGCTCTTGGCCTACAACAAGTGATTTTCCACATAGAAACAAAGGTTCTGTTTACAGCCTTACAAAATAGGCAGACTGTTATGTGAGAATGCCAACTATGTGAAACAACATCTTAGACTTAGAAATCAATATATGTACTTTATCACTATAGTGTTTGTGATGATTTCTGGCACAGAATACTTATGTATTTATACCATATGTGTTAAAATATAGGCTTTACTTTCAGTATTCCAGCAAAACCTGGCATTTTTTCTAGCATTTCTAAACAAAAACTTGTCCCCCACTGAGAATGTTTTGTGGTGGCTCAGCAGAAACTGAGTGGAAGATTAATCTACAAGAGCAAAGGGAGATTCTTCCTAACAAAGGGAGATGCTTATGTGGTATGGAGCCAGCAGAAGTCTAAGTAACCCAGTCTCCTGCGTAGTTAGTTACTACCTGCTGGAAGTAGTGAGGGTGGAATGTGGGCAGAATGCTTGGAACTCTGCCCAGCCCTCGCTGATGTGGTGATTCCTGTGGGACTCCTGAATCTGATGGTAGACCGATTTCTTCTTCAGGCTTTTATGAGACAATGTCTGACAAAGAAAAATATTTCCCATATAAATATATTTCCTATGTAGATATAGAGCTGCAAAGTAGTCTATCCCAAATCATATAATCCTTTACTGCAGAAGTTAATTTGGTGTCTTTCCTGACTTTGAAAATAGAGAGATCTATGTTATTAACATACAATAATTTATTTTATACAAATGATAAAGATATAAATTTATTTTTTTGTTGTTTTGAGAAAATCAGTAAGGTGAAAAAAGATGTTTAATTGCAAAAGGAGAATTCTGATATAACAATATATTGTTTTTCTGACCACAAACTGTATCAAAGAATTTGGGCTGTCAAATTGCTGGTCATTTATTGCTTTACCTCGTACATGAAATATATTTATTTAATGATACCAGACTTAGTTGAAAAATACAGAACTGGTTAAGTCTTGGTAGCTGAAAAGCTGGCATATTCATGCTAGTCTTTCTTACACAAGATTTAGTATAAAGAGCTGCAAATACATACTCTAGTTTTACAGATGTATGCATTTGATTTATTGGTGGAGTCTGTTGGCACTGGTAAGAGGCAGAATTGTGGTCAGCCCTGTACAAGTACACAAATTGCAGAAAACACAGAATTATTGTACAGGGAATATTTTAGAAAATGTAGAAATTTTAATCATCATTTCATCACTTTCATGTAGACTTTTGAAAGTGGAATAGTAACATGAAAGCAGTGACAAACAAATCACAGGCCTCTTCCAAGAAGGTTTATAAATGTCACTAGATCTTCACTATACTTTGAGTTAACAAGAAAGTGGTCTAATCTATGTTGAAGAGAAAGAAAGTGAGAAATCAAAAAAGTACATTGTTCATTCATATTCTTGTTTCTGATTGTCATCTTCATTTCCTTACCTTGTTTTCCTTTTTTTTTCTGCTTAGTTTTCTTCTGTCTTTTCAATTCTTACTATTTTCTTTTAATTTTATGAGCGCTTAGCAAAGATCTAATTTATTTTTGGTAGGTCATAAGATCTTGCCTTCTAATAAATATACAAGAAAAAAACAATAATGATGCTCCAGAAAATTTCAGCTGGAGGTACATTTTAGTCGCAAGAACCCTGCATTTTGCCTAGAAGGAAGAGATTTAAATGCAAAGTCACTTTTTATTCTCTGTATCATCAGTGCTCTGATGGTAGTGTACTAATGGTCTTTGCCATTTGTGAAGTAACTGGTCTCTAAAATCAATAAGCATGCTCAGCTACTTGCCATTAAAATCAATCAGTGCTACAGTTCTGATTGACGTCACATCCAACTGTAAATGTCATCAAGTAAGCTGTCACCTTATTTTCATTATCTGTGTTTTACCTTTCAGAAGATAGATTTCATCTCTAAAACTGAACTGTAGAATTCTTTTTAATTATTTCTGACATTTCCCAATGGAATCAGGATCTCTTTAGGGGACAGAAATGACTATCCACTATCCTGAAGGAATAGGAATAAGGCCCAGCATAAGACAAGTAGTTTGCAATTACTGATGTTTTAAAAATGGACATTACAGAAGAAAATATTAGTGTTACAAAGAAAGACTAGGCAAACATATTTGGATATTACTGCATGTTTAGATGTTAACTGGTAGAATGAGCTAAAATCTCATGCTTCAGTTTTGAAAATATACAGATCAGTTTTGCCTAATTTTGGTTTATTTTAACTGGGATTGAATTTTCACAATCTCATGAATACACAAGCTGTTTGTTGCTTGCACGGAGAAAAACAAAGTTATTAAAACTAGTGCATGTGGGACTTAATCCTCTCATTTTGACATAAGGAAATGCAAATGATGTGTGAAAGAAAACAGGCATATGAAAGCATGCACTTCTTGAAGACATTATAAAGTGATAGTGCTATTACTCTTACTACGTAGGACTGTGTAGGAGTTAGGTGCAAATAGTGAGCATGAGTTCGAAGTCAGCCTGGCAAACAATTGCGATGCTAGAGCTCCCTGTCTAGCCTTCCCCACTTCTTGGGTTGCATTAGCCAACTTGAGAGGATTTCTGACTGAATTCCTGCTGCATTCTGGCTCTAGATAGTTCTTTATCGCCAGTGTTCACTAAATGAGTTCCTCTACTGGACTGAATCAAATGGATTTTTGCAAACTGAGGCCACATTGCTTTTAACGCATTCATACTAAAGCAGGATTTGCTGAAGTTTTACATGTCGTGTTTGAGGGTGTTTTGTCAACTGTAGTATTTAAATGCATCAACCCTGTGTTTTAGGAGGAGAGTTGTATATGACTCTTGCCATTTTTAATTAGAACAAAATCAGTATTTAAGCAAGATGTCAGACATAATTAAAGATGCAGTCTCAATAGCAAATATATCATTAATTTATTATTTATTTTCTCAATGATATGGGAGTATTTCATATAAATGAAATAGAATGATATGTAATGGATTTCATTTAACACTTCAGGGTACTATTTGGATCTCCTTTAATGACTCTTTCACTGACATTTCTACATCTACATCTCCAAAAATGCCAAAATACTTGCACTGCTCACTGTCTTTATCAGGCAATCACCTCTATAATGGTGTATATTACCTCTGTAATAAACTATCGTTCAGAAAGATCCCTTCATGTCTCACTTATGGCTCCAATCTAAAAATAAATAAACCTTGAGAATCTTATATAAGCTGAATATAAATGCCCAACTGGAATTTGGCTACAGCAACTCTTGTAGAAACTGCCATAGGAGTTTTTATCAACCACAGTAATTTTTGGTCTCACCAGAGAAAGTGGAATTTCCAGTAAGCATAGCACATTATTGCACTTTTGTGGAGGACTGATATGACACAGACTTAATGCATAAAAGGTCATAAAGCCAAATCCCTAAAAAGCCTGAAAAAATCTGAGTATTTGTGCTACTTGGGTCCTGAAAAAACTGAAAACTTGAATGAAAAGGAGGTGGAACTCTTTCTCTTATTTAACTAACGTTTATATTCTCCCTGCCTGACTTTTTTTGTGTATCTTCTGAAAGTATTATCCTAATAACAGAAATTCAAAGAATACAGTCCAAAGCTTATTCTTTACAACTATTGTTTTGTGATGCAAAGTAGTAGTAGATAGCTTCTGGCTTTCATTGAGGCTTGTGCAAAGTAGTCCCTTGATGTCACAGAAGTTATCATCTAGGAGATTTTAGCCTGTTTCTTCCACCAGATTTCTTTGTAGGGGCTACAGAAACTTTCATGTTTTAACAGTACCAATACTCAGTTTTTGTCGTAGCAGACATTTTTGATAGCATAAGTGTATTCCCAAGATATCACAAAAGAGTTCCTAATCTGTTTTGCCTTGCTGTTGTACTATAACCTAATTTTGACCAGGGAAAAGACAATGCAAAGAACTGGTCAAGATTTGGTTCTAGTACAACAGACAACTGGTCATAAAGACAATTCAGTTTAGGTTCATTTTAATTCTCTGAAGTAAGCATAACCCTCTATGGGAAAATCAGACCAGTCTTTATGAAATAGCACCTATAGTTACAAATGTCTTTAATGCAAACTTCCAAGGTAATTCTGTGGTAAATAGTAAAGCAAGGCACCTGACATATTTGGGTTGTGTGGTGGGTCATACTCTTGACTCCATTTAAGTCAAGTCACTCCACAGGTTTTAAAACAAATTCCATTTCAATTGCCCTTTTAAAAAATACTTCTTACTGAACCTTCTTTAAACTAGGTTGTACTTGATCGGAAGTTAAATTTAGTACTCTGTACGGTACACTGCATTAATATCATCAACAGAGAGTATCCTGCATGAAAAATGGGTGCCTTTTCCCTGAAAGTTGCAAATCTAGAATCATGCCAAGCCTATCTGGTCCTGAGTGAGTTTGCTCTCCAGTTGAATTAACGTGAAATGGAAATACAGTATTTTAATTTGTAGTTACTAACCACTCTGCATTAAAGAATGCATTTATAGGATTTTAGGGCATATTGATTTTTTTCTAAACTTCCTATTTTTCACATCTTTCATTTTAGATGACGTTGTTTGATCTGATTTAGTTTATTACCTGTATTGTAATTGCTTTGCTTTTTCAATCACAATAGGTACTCTATTTTATTGTGTTGTTTAATTTTCTCTGGTCTTGATGAATGGTTTAAACTGCTTACAGTTTCTATTCCATTTTGTAGGGTTTTTTTTTCCTCTGCTGTATGCGTCTTCCTTGGTTGCTTTGATTCACTCTCAATTAATTTATTAATTTACTATTAATTAATGAATTTCTCTCTGACAACTACTTCAGAGGCATCACAACTCATATTAATGGTGGACTGCCCATTCTAATTAAAATCAATAGGTAGTTGGTAATACATTAATTCCTATCTCCACTAGAAAAAACAGATCACTAGGTAGGCATAATTTAGTTCCTGAAATGAGAAAGAACTGTGTGATCTTTCATTTCCATAGCTAGTAGAACTGTGCATAAAATAAACTTTATTCTTGAATTTACAATCCAAGGTAACTGAATAAATTTATAACTCAATCAGGGTACATTTAAGAGAAAAAATATTGAATAGTATGGAAATATGGTTGTACAGAGGTTTGATTCAATGGAAATAATCCTTGAATTCAGCGGGCATAGGTCAGACTTCAACATTCATTAACTGTCATTGATATGATTTATCAATCCCAGATTTTCTGAGATTGTTCAAAAATGTGTATTTACTCTGCTAAAAGATGGAATCCTTTTAGGATTTTATTTCATTTCATTTTGTGTGTTTTATTATTGTGTCTGGAAGAGTTGTGGTTTAGTAGTCAAAGAAGCCGCAAGGACACTTTTTGGCTTGATATATAAACTTAATGTATAACCTTTTTCATTCTTCAGGTTGCCTGTTTGTACTCAATTTACAAGTTAAATAGCTAATGTTTGAGAATTTTGTTTGAGAGATAATGCTATTTTAAGAAATTATGATGAACAGGACCATTCAGCACATTCTCTAAATCCAAATGTAGTTTGGTCTTTATAATATTTTGATAGACACTATGTAATCCTAATATAACTCAGCCTCCAAGAAGATGGACCTAAAGATTGCCCAGATTTAGGTATTAACCTCTTTCTAAAATAAAAGGTATCTAGGCTGCCCTTAATATCCACCATGAACAACTTTCTCTAGTATGTGACTCATTACCTAAAGTGTTTCTCAATCACTTAACAGTTTTAAGACTATTAGTCCTTGTTGTGCCCTTGTTTTCTAGAAAATGATAATTTCTTAACAACTTCCCTTTATATTACAGTAAATAGTTACTAAGATAAGACATTAAAAAGGTTCTACAATTCCAGCCACCTGTGTCATATTTTTAATTTGCTTGTAATTCTACTGACTTACAAACATCCTCTTGATTTTTGTCAGTGTAAATGAATGATATGAGGATTGTTAAAATATATAGAGTCTTACAATCCTTGAAGAATACTTTTCTGTCGTCTTCTCTATTTCAAGATAAAGATTCCTCTTCTATCTAACTTTTCCCTACATGGAAACATAACTTTCATTATGTTTGCTGGTCTTTCTTGTACCTTTTCTGGTTCTGTTGTGTCTCTTTTGACATTGGGGACGAGAACTGCTCACGGTGTTCCAATGAATTAGGTGTTTAACTACTCTGAGGCTTTGGGCTGTAGCCTACATGCACTTACTTAATGTGTATAAACGCAACAGATTCAGAGTTTAATGATTTGCCATGGACTAAATTTATTAATAGCTTGAAGACAAAGAAGGATCTCATTGAAACTAGGGACTATCAGGCTATGTCATGATAAATACTATATTCAGTCAGTGCTTTTGTACAAATTAGGTCTAGCTTGTTGACTTGCATGTTTAAAGCTAAGTCCACAATAAGTGCTTTGTTGGACTGAGTCCCAGAAAAGTGCCTCCTTGAAAGAATCCATAGAGGTTCATCAGCAAAAGTTCACTGCTAGTACAGACACTGCTGATGATAGTTTTGCAGTCGAACTTTGCTTACTTTATCCTTGACCTAGTATGTTCTGCTTTGCTTACTATATCCTTCACCGAGAATTTTCTGCTTTTCTATATGGAAGCTTTCCAAAAATATTTTTCACCGATTATTCAAATTCTGTTTCCTTAAATGCCCTGCTACTGTTATTCTTTTCACTAACTCTAGCTAGTGATAGCTGGCATCTTAGTTTCATTTTTTCAAGTTACAAAGCATTAATTTCCTTTGTCACCTAGTTAATGTTATAAATATATGTTAAGAAGTTTTTATCTTTTATTTTAATAACAGTTAAAATTATTTTCCTTTCCAAACACAGACACATATACCAGTATACTGGCTTGCAGTATTACTTTGTGCATTCTGTATAATATCCTTTTCCCTCTCATAGTCTCTGTGGGAACAGTACATTTTAAAAATATCTAAAAGCAGGACTTCTTCAATCTAATCTTCAGGGTCAGGAATAGTGCAAAGAAATCCCCCTGTTCTTGCATGTTTTATAGCTCACCTGCATGATACAGTCTAGAGTATTTCTCCCTACAGATCTAAATGATATACATTAGGAGAAAACAAGGGCTAACCTAAAGATGTTCTTTCCCATTAATGCCAATACCTTTGAAACTACACGAGGAATAATGCACCTGGTAAATCTAAAGACTAATATGGTTTGCTCTTTCAATGAGATATAGTGAAGTAACAAATCAACTTTTTAGGGTTAGAAGCCTCTTGAGCTTTCTCTTTTTAATCAGACTATTGATTTTCTTCCAACATTCGTTGTCTAAAACTTGATCACTGACACTTTTCACCTTCATACAATAGGACACACTGCAGCCTGAATAAAATATGTTGAAGTAGACAGAATTCCAGGTAAAAACAAAAATCTGCTACTATTGTTAGTCAGGGTAGAACTGCTCCTATAAAACTAGGGAAGTTGCAAAATAAAGTGGTCTAAATGTAGTTTACTTCTGCATCCTGTAAATACACTCATTAAGATGATTAGTTATTTGTTTTTTAGTATACAAGTGATATGAGATATTCTATATAGAAGCCTAAGCTAGTAGTGATGAACAAAAGTATTATGGAATATTATATAAAAATCCTCATGCATATCGTGCTTCTTCTCCAGAAGTAGAAGGATTATGAAAAGTAATTAGTACCAACATAGCCTTCTTTTCTCTACAGAGCAATGATAGAGTTTGAATCTTGATTCAAGGACAATACAAAATATTTTAAAACAGAATTACACTATTTAATGGCATTTTTTTTGAAATTGAAGTGTTTTGACCAGCACCTCTCTTTCTCAATGCAATCACTTGTTCCATAGTTTCTCTCAGTTTTCTGTTTTGCTGATGGTAGCTTTTGATATTTTGCTGACCTTCTGATATTTGGTGAAATACCTTGTATGCCATGATAGTAGTAAGACTACTTCTTCCTTACGCATATGAGAAGTCAATACTTCACTGATGTTTCAGACCCAATGTACAGTTGCTTTTCAATTGAGTATGTTTTGTGATTGTCATTCAGGTCCAAAAACTCTTCAGGCAGAGATGTTTTTAGTTTTTTCACAGATCAAAGATGCGCTTCAAAATTCTTAGAATCAGTTCCAATTCAGTGAAAAAGGAAGAAAATATCCCTTCATAAAAAACACTAGAGTTCTGCAACAACTCTAGAGAATTCTTCTTCTTTCTGTACAGTATCACATTTCTGGTAATTCTGTTGTCTTTCTTCATCTACTTTACTTAGTGAAAAAGCAGTCATAACCAATGATGTATATAGAAATAGAGGAGAGCACTAGGGAGAAGGAGGGGATCTATTTGGCCTTGTCGAAGTCTGACACCAGCAGCTAATTTTCATTTGAAAAACTATGTACCTCTTCAGGAAAAGGGGGAAAAAAAAAGAAGCTGGAGGCAAACAGAAGGAGCTATTCTTGGAAAATTAAAAAAAAATATATATGCAATCAGAGGGAATTTGAGGATTTGAGTGGAAACATGCTATTCAATCTGCTGCTGCAGTTAGGGTTAAACTGGTACAATCACTTGGTCTGAAAGCAAAGGTAATTAAGCATCAAAATTAGAGAAGTGGAACATTTTCTGGGGACTGATAACAGGCTGGGAGGAGCTGATGACCACTGATGCAATAAAAAGAAAACCCATAATGCCAACAATCCGCAAAAAGTTTCTTGCATTGAAGCTACTGTGCTGTTCTAAGCTGAAAGCAAAGGAAGAAATTACTTTCCTATTGACACTTCTAAAGTATTTTGTAAAAACAGTGGATTAAGCTCTGTGATAGAAGATCAGAAAAATCTTAGTGCCACATTTCAGATGAAGAAACAAGCGAGCATGCTTAACTGGCAAATAGGTTTCCGTACTTCGCTTTCAGGATGCCTGGTTTTGTACATATAGGTAGAAAAATCTTGCCAATTACCAAAGATGACACAGGAAGCTCATATGAGAAGTGAAACTGCAACTTAGGACTTGTGCTTTTTGACTTTTGACTTAACATTGCTAATGATGTAATTCAGCTCTTTCAGGATCCTCTTTAATTAACTGCTGGTCTAGAGATTAGTGGGAAAAGTTACTTAGATCACCATGGAACATTTTATTCAATGTATAACACCAAATAGCACAGATTTAGAATAGGAATGAGTTGAATAAATATTATGAGTTAGCATGATTCAGCTAACTACTGACATGTTAGAACCATTGTGACCATAAAGGTTATATGGAGTAAAGCTTTGGTAGAGAAGAATATGTATTTACATTTCTTTCAGTGCATGAATTGGGCACCTTTATTACGAAGCAATGGAGAATCAGTAGCTGGTAATGAGATTCCTAGAAGACAGAAAGTGCCAATTTACACAAAGAAAAGCAAGAGATGAAAGGGAAATGTAGTCTATTGAAAAAAATTCACATACATTAAAACAAAGAATACAGAGGGACTGTCAGCCTGCACTGATCAGCTTAGACAGATAGAAATTAATTATGTTTTGTTTAAGAAGCTGCCTCTGCAGCCTTGGTCAATTTTAAAAAGCACATTAGAAGATTTTTCAAACTGGCTTTCCAATTACCTTGGATGGCAGGCAAAGTGCTTTGAAACAGAATTTATTTTAAATTGGTAAATGCAACCAATTCTGACTGACAGTGCTTTCAAAATTCATGACATGGCATTAGTGGTCAAGATAATTCTAAGGGGAACACCAAAGGAAGCTTTGTCTTTTCTTTCGGAGATCAGGGAGACAGAAGTATCAAGGAACAAACTTCAAAACATTATTATTTAAGGCAAACTGAAAGAAAAGAGGAAAGAAGGGGCTTGCACAAGAGGAATATGATTTTGTTTGCAAAAATAAATTTTGGCCCTTCCAAGTAACAGTATACCGTGCTTGGAAAAGTCTACCACTTCTAACATTAGAAAATGTTCTGTCCTGAGGTCCTCATGGTATGTGTGACACCTAGGAAAATGTAAGTCATGCATCAGAATTGCTAGGCAACAGACTCCTGCCTTTGGGATGACTGTGCAGGGAATGATGGCATCATGCTTTCTACCTTTTCTTCGTTGGTTGACAGTGTTGTCCTTTTTAGCATGTAGGGAAGCAGTACAGGTGGTCTTCTACAGTGAAACAAAGTGTTCTTGCTTCAGCCATTTGTGTAATTTTGCAATTAATTGAAAGAATTATATTTGAATTGAATTTAATTCTTAGTGAGCTTATTTTTTTCTGAGTAAGCTCCATGTTTTGAAGTATTATCAGAATAACAAAACAGATTCTGTGAAATTTGTGGTGTTTTCTTAGAATGGTGTCAATAGAAAACACAACAAACTCCAGGGAATCATCAGCACAAAGTTCTTCAATAAGATTTTAAGAAAACTTACAAGTAACAGAAGAACAGATAGTAGCCTATTTTTTAAATGACAGATTTTAATATATATATTTTTGTTAAATACATATGGTGTGATTTGTTGCTAAGCTGTGTTGCTATCACTGCCGCCTCTTCCTAAGCAAAAAGGGCAGCAGTATTTTGTAGGAGGAAGCTATCTATCATATTTATGTCATTTTAGACTCACAGACTGCAATTTCTAGCTGCTGGAATAAACCATGTTATAATTTAAATTTCATCAGATTATTTTTTAAGAAAAAAATAGAAACATAGATCATATCGTAGTATTGCGTGTGTTTATATTGCACTCAGTTCATCATTTGCCAATAGGCTGCAACTTTTTCCACTTCGAGGGAAATACGCTATCCACAGAAAGAGTTTGCTAAGGACCAGGGTGTAGAATTAAGATGTCCAGTGCCCACAGATTAGTGTCATTGCCTGTATGAATCCTCAGCTGCCTTTAGGTAAAAGGAAGGACCTCTCTGTAGGTATTAATTGCCACTAATTTTTCTGTACTATTCACAAGTATGTAATTACTAAATATTTGAAGGCAAGAACGCTTTAAAAAAAAATAAGACTGAGAAACCAACTACTTCAGAACTGACCTTTGCTATTCTTAGATGATACATTTTGGTGATCCTGTGATAATTGGGATCAACAGCACCTTTAAAAAATGCACACTTTCATCCCCTGAGGAAATACCAACCACCATCTAGATTCAACCCTTCTTCGTAATTGGATACTTTCTTCTAATTGTTAAGAAAATAGTGTCTGTGCTGATACTGCTAGTTCTCCTTTCAGTCTTCAATGCACTGATAAATAATCACCATTCATTCAAGGAGACCTCACCTCAGGAAGAAAAAAGTAACAGCTCTAACCTCAAGTATTGACAACTTGCAAGTCAGTTTCCAATCACTTGAGAATCACATTTAAAAAAAAAAAATAACATTGATTTTACATAAATGCTTGTATATGTGCATGCTATGCACCTAAGCCTTTAGAATGGTTAGAAGATTAAAGTTTTAGGTAACATGTACACAGTATGTGTTCAGCCACATGTAAGTATTTCCTTTGCCTCTGAGACAGTGACTCCACTGTATCCTGTTTTCTGGTATGAGTAATATAGCTTTTACTTACTCTTTCTCTCTTATGGTTACACTTACATCCAGCACTTTCTCACAGGTTCCTCTCACAGCTACTTCAGTTGTGTGCTTTTTTGTGTGTTTTGTTTGTTCTCGCTGTCAGCTTCCTGTGCCTGTCATATATTACACTTTCTGTCCTGAGTTTATCCTTATATTCCCTTTCACACTGCAACCTTCTTTCACTACAGTCTTCTCAGTTCCCCTCAGCTTTTTTTTTTCTTCTGGCTTATGCTTCCCTACACATTTCTTAATTTTCTTTATTCCTCTACTTTCCTTCCTCTTACAATTTACCCCTCAGTTTCAAAGCCATGCTAGCCATAGTGGCTGTTTATTACCCAGTCTCTATACTGATGGAAACAATACTAAGAAACTTGTAACTCCTGTCTCCAGATCGATAACAAAAAAGTCAATACTCGGTCACTAATAAAGTAATAATGTTAAGATTAAGTTAAAAAGAAGACATTAATGAGCATTTTGTGGGTAACTTCATAATGGAGTTTAATGTGCTCACCAACCACTTAATGTGTGATTCTTATAAAAAGTGAAGTTCCCCATTTGATTCATTGAAATAATCAAATTGAAATTCATATATTGACTAAAATTGATTTTGGAAATATGAATATCCATTGGTGAAATAATAGACAAATTTAACAGGGCTTATTTCATCTTTCATCAATACAAGGAAGTATAATCATTATTTACCATATTTTTGCAGGGTCAGTCCTTATGACATGACTATAGTTGCATTATCAGCCCTGAAATATATTGATGAACTTCTTAATAGATAGTTGAAAACACCACAGTGGAAAACACATCTAGTTAGCTGACAAATATTTAAGTCTTAGAAAATTTAGATTTCAGTCTTGTCCAAGGCAATCTGTAGATTGTTCTACCAGAAAATGAAACAAAACCCTTCAGTTGTTGATTTGGTAACTTGTATTCAGGTGGCAACAAGTGTCAAGTAGAAATGAAACCAGTGAGAACTGCTCAACTTCCATTTTCCTACGGGACCCAAGAGTTAACACAAAAAGTAGGAAACCCTTACTTTCCTGAACAATAGCTAGCAATTATTTTTCCAAAAAGTGTCAAATTTTGCAAAGAGCATGTAATGAGTTTTCGACTAGATGTAGTCTAGTTCTCAGACTAGATGTAGTTTGTGATGTGGTGCATATCATGGTAATTTCGTGATTTCAAAATCAGCAGATTCAGGGGCCACCAAATACACTGAACAAAACCCAAGACTACTTAAAAGGAAAGCACTCCCTATTCATACACAGTTTTCTGTGTAACTAGCAAAGGAAATTAAAAAAATAATCGCAGTGAATGGCATAATAAAATACTGATTTTTTCATGCAATGTGAATACACTTTTTCCAGATAAAAGTAGAAAATACATAGTTACAGAATTTTGTAACTTTTTGTTCATGAGAATGTAGAACCACAAAATTTTTCAGTAAATATGGCAAAGCATTCATTAAGAGAGCCATCCAAAACAATAAATAGAGACTCATATCTCAGGAAACAAGGCACTTTGTGATAAGAAAACCAGCTTTAGATTTTCATCTTACAAATTGAGATGTAGTTACTTTGCATTCACCAGCCAATTGAAGGGCTCTTCAGATCTGGGGATTAGTAATCAGGTTCAGTATTGGAAGCACTGGAGCACTGGACCAGGTTGCCCAAAGAGGTTGTGGAGTCTCCTTCTCTGGAGATGTTCAAGGCCCGCCTGGATGCAACTCTGTCTACCATGCTCTAGGTGACCCTGCTGAGCGGGGAGGTTGGACTAGATCTCCAGAGGTCCCTTCCAACCTTACTGATTCTATGATTCTATGATTCAGAGTCCCATGGCTTTACCTAAAGAACGTCAGCACATTCCTCTAAACTTGCCTGTTTCATTACACTTTGCAAGCATAGGATGTGTCATTATGCTGATAAAAACTGAAATTAGCATTTCCTTTTGTCCTGTTCTCGCTTTAGCTATTAATACTTGCTCTTACTTAAAGACAGCATGGTATAATTGGTAAAAATACTACAGAAAAGAGAGGAGACACATGTTTTTTACTTCAGATAGAGCACTGACCAGCATCTTGCTCATTTATTTCATTCATCTCATCATCTTTTGTGTGTGCATATTCTGTATTGCATCACACTACAAATCTCACAGTTCATCTGGAGTTCTGTCTGCTGTATTAGAAGCAGTCATATTATGCTGTAGCCTGTATAATTAGCTAACGTATAGCAACTTGCAGGCTTATTTAGGAAGAAGATGCCCTCTGACTATCTCTTCAGTACAATCCTTTCATACACAAAAATATCTGCAAAGTCCCATTTCCCTCAACACAGTAAGAATAAACAACAGTTGATTTCCTTTCTTACACTTTCTAAAAGGGAAGCCCAATACTCTATTCCTGCTCTCTCATACCTACCAGTTGGGCTTCCTACAACTTTTTGATTTTGTTCTCAGGTAGGCAAAAGCTGCAGTTAATCACCTCCCTAGTTTCTGTCTGCATTTACTGTTGGTCCAGAATGAAACCTCTCAGCTGGTACAGCTTAGCTGTTGATTCCTTAGAGATCTACACAATGGCTCCCCCTGTCTCCTGGTATCTTACTTCATAAGCAAACTTAGTTGCCTTTTTTTTTTTTTTTCCATGACTGACTGGATAGCTAGCACTTTCTTCAGCTTCAGTAAGGTCTGTGATGGTTACTTTTAGATCAAAGATACATCTATTAAAGCCTCCCCAGCAAAACTGTAACAATCCTTCTTCTCAATATTGCTGAAAAACACAAAATATTTTACTAAGATATGAACTCCCAGCATATTGCTATAATCAGAAAGGCTGATGTAGCCTGTGATAGTGTGAACAAAGAAATGATGAACAGAAGTGACAACATGCTACCCTGCTTTTTGACACTGTTCAGGTGGCTACTGAAAATAGCAGCCAATTCTGAGGTATAGAATCCAATTTGGAAGAGAGCCACGTAAATGTTTAAAAGATTTTTGAAAGTGCCTTGCAAATGAAGATGCAGTGAGGTCAATCTAATTAGTTTATCAAATTAAAAGGTTAAAATATGACTGGATTACTATTTCCTATCTATAAAAAAAAATCTACACAGGAATTAGAAACTTAATATTAGTGACCCTGTGTGAAGATGGCAAGCAAGTATAGGAGTCAACATTTCAGGTCTCACTTTATATTCTAACTTACAATAAAGCACATGTAACGAGTAATTGCCCATGGGAATTGTTTGTCAAGTGTATAGTGGAGTCCTTGTCACTGTAAATTTTTAGCCATAGTAGGGTGTTTTTCTATATATTTTCATCTTAGCTTATGCAGAAATTAATTTAGGAAGATCCTAAGTCCCATATTATGCAGGAGAACAAATCAGATGATCTTAATAACCCTGTCTTGTTTTCAGAATACCGTATCTAATTAACAATTATTCTGAAACTGTGAAGAGTCTGTGTTTCCCCTTAGCAGTTGTTACACTAATTTCCCTTTTGAGTGCATATTTGCTTTTTCACTACAAACATACATATCTAAAATGCACAGTAGGGTTAACCTGTCCTTATGCTAGCTAAGTAATAGCTAAGCAAAGTGATTATTTGCTGCTTTGACAATACTCATAAAGACAGCAGCAATTGGAGTAGTTGCTAGGTTTGATTTCAGCCAAAGCCAAAGAACTTAAGTGCATGAAAAAATAACTGTGCAGCTTTATTTTAATGTTTCTTCCTAAAAAAAAAAAAAAAAAAAAAAAAAAAAAACAAAACAAAACAAAAAAAAAAAAAAACAGGACATATTTCTTCTTTCCTAGTTGTTAAACTTAAATAAATCATATGTTTAGTTCTCACAGAAACTGCTCTTGTTTTGGTAGCTCTAGTCTTATAAAAAGAGTCACACACAATAAAGGCACAAGATAGCTGTTTCCTTTTCCTATTTATATCGTGGTCATTTTAATGAAGTAATTGTTTCTCAGTTGACACCAACAGATTTTTTGATTATAGGGCCACCAGCCTCCTATATGTGGCTTGCTCCCCTCTTTTTTTCTTCTTCTTCTTTTCTTTTTTTTTAATGAAACACTAGTGACAGGGAGAGGAACATTTTGTTTGCTTATTTAGGTGAAAGAGTGTAATCTCTGCCAAACTGGCAAATACTTATGACCCTTGTATTTGAACTTTAGCTTAGGCAGATACACCATGAATACTGTTAGCTAGATGGAGGAAATAAAAAGAAAAGGGATAGGAAATACAGCATTCATAGGTTGCAAAGACAGAGACCATAATATCATTTTGCCCAATCCCTGCTGTAAAATGAGACATATGATTTAATCTATTCACTGCTGAATTGAGTCAATAATTTAAGTCTGATAAAAAATATATCTTTTCAAAAAGACTGCCAGACTAGACTAAGTCTGAAAAGTTTAAGAAGGAGAATCTTCTATTTTTCCTGGTAGAGAAATTTCTGATTGTCAAAATGTAGGCTTTATTTTTCAGTTTAAACTCCTATCGACCTAGGATGTTTTTCACCCTAGGATGTCTTGGGGGGAAAGAAAACAGCATGGGAAATTTTTAATAACAGAGACAGAAAAATAGAGACCCCTGTAAAGTTCTGTGTAAAAATTGAATAGAAAAGATTTTTTTGTTTTGTTAGTATGTTTTTGGTTCATAGGCATTTGCACTTTGAAGGGTTCAGCAATCTTACATGTAAGTATAGTATTTTCTATTCTTGTTACATTACCACTTACTGAAAAGGAAGTGATGCTTTGATGAGAAAATTTCTGTTTGAATGTCTAAAATTTTGTAAACACTAAAACAATAACACTGTCAAGGCTACAAGTTTATAAGGAAGTTCTAAAATGAGTAATTTGCCCAGTGTATTCAGAAAATGCCAATCACTACTTGTAAGCATGCTCCTGAATATCTAATTCCAGTCACAAACATTTGAACACATCATGAAAAGTTTTTTAAAAGTTTATTTTTTTACAACTATGCACATTAACATTAGCACTTTTCAAATTACTTCCATTTTCATCAGTTAATACAACTCAACAAAAATAACTGTTTTTCTATAACATTAATTAAAGGAGAATTAAGGTCAACTCTATTTTATATAACAATTTCTGCTAAGATAAAAATTATTTTCATTAAGCAGAAACATCCAAGCCTGCTTTCCTTCTATTAATACAGGTACGTGTGGAATGGCTAACATTTGTAACCAATCACTGCCTTTTCTAATGGATATTTTGAGCCCATATTGATTTGGGTAAATTTGTTTCTGCTAAGGTCAATAATGATAAATGACTCATGTTATACATGATGTGGTTCAGTACTTTGAATTAAATTATTGTAATTATCTGTAGTTATTTTGTAAAGGCAACTGTTACTGCAGCTGACAGAACAACCATGTAATATTTTTTCTTTACAATTTCTTAAATGAATTCAGAACGTTTGAAAATGAAAAACCATGATATACATTGAAAATGCAGATTTTTCCCATATGATTCTGCAGCTTCTCCTCCATTTTGATCTCAGGCAGATATGATATCCTAGCAGATAGGTTTCCCTGATTGTATCCTATCAAATTACACTATTAGATTTTTTAGTATAGATGAAGGCATACTGGTAACATGGGATGTATTTTCACGTGTGATCTATGTCAAGATACTACTTCTCCACATGGTGAATGGAGGCATTGCTTTGACTGAAGTCATAAGAACTGCAGTACTCAGTGTGAACTCAGTGCCAAAAAATTGCATATTTTTTCAAGATTTTACGGTAAAGCTGGTCCAAGCATTGGAGTTTTAAGATGCCTCAGGATAGTACAGTTCCATCTGGTTCAATTTCTTACCAGCGTTTAAAATATGAGTAAGAGAGATGATAGAAGCTATACAATAAAGCAGAATATAGCCATTGATGGACTTACGATTACACAACATTATAAAAGAATAAAGCATGCCAGATCTGTAGAGTCAGGTCCTTTCTCACCTCTGGAACAGCTGTGTGTTTGAGAAAGGTACAAACTACTTGTTCAACACAGTCGGAAGAATAAGATTTTGCCTTTATATGTGCTTAGTGAGTGCTCAGAGAATTAGGCACATAATCATTCAAGAAGAAATGTTTCATGCTAATATTCTGTTGGTTATCTATTTCTGGAAAAGCACTGAGCAACACATAGGAACATCTGTTCTTTTTAGCATTTTTTTAATGCAAACTACACTTACTATAGCAAAAATTACTTCAACATTAAAACTAAAGAGCAACTAAGTAAGTATTTGTGGCCATCTAATATGACTTAAAAATAATTGTGCAATAGCCTTTAAAAACATTCAGGAGGAAATTTAGTGTAGTCAAAGCAATAATTAACTTAAAAAATTATTTTATTTGAAGCAATGGTAGAGAGGGGAAATATTTATGGTTTACAACCTATATAAATTCTTTATGATGTAAAAAGAGGGAGTCACGGATAATTATTTCTTCTACTAAATGGAATATTTCCAGTAGAAAAATATTTACACTTTGTAGCTTCAGGCCAAAGGAATGGTGTCTAGGTCTTTCCCATTTCACAGAGATCAAAGAAAGAATTGTAGGCTTTTCTAGAATTAATGACAAAACCTCTGCTAACTTCCACAGCTTAGCTTTTCTCCAGCTGTATTCATGTAAATTGCTTACATTTTAAATTTTATTAGTGGAAAATACAGAAGAAAGCAGTAGGATGGAAAAATGTGGACTATGAATGTGATGTTCACATCTACATGTTTTCCCACATGTGTATTACGAAAAATGCATTTTTATGCACAGGTATAAAAAATAGGGTAGTTTTTTTTAGCTTGAAAAACAAGAATGTGTAGTTGCTGCATGCTGTGACTAGTTCATTTGCTCAATGTCCTTTTGGCCATGTAATCCAAAGTGCATTGCAGCCAATGGGATATTTTTCCACAGTTTTCATGGTTAGTCCAAGAGCCATTATATACAGATAGCATACTTACAATGGTTTAATAATTTTATAAATATATTTGTATTTAGGGAAAAAGAGAAATTTTTACTAACAGCCCTACACAGCTGTCATTTTAATGGAAAAGGTTGATTATAAATAAGCAATAAATTAGGCTAGGCTTCTTGAGTGCTCAGTATTTGTGTTACTGATACACTGGCCTAGAGAAAATCGAGAAACGTACAGAGTTGAGTCTGTGGCATTTTTGAATTTTGTTCTCAACTTTAAACAACAGTTTGATCATCAGAATACAACAACTATTTGATGTGATTTTTCTTCCTGGAAGCTCGCTCTTATGAAGGCTGGGTGCTACACAATCCTTGAACGTGATTACAAGGTCTTCTTGCTGAAGGACAAAGAGTGAGAAAACGTTGCCGTACACAACTAAAGTCTGAATCTTACGATTTTTCTAAATAGATCTAAATCATACACTGAAGTGTCACAGAATGAGTAACGCACATGCTTTTCATATCCAGTCAAACTTGAAGAGAATGAAATATGTTTGCTAGTATCAACTCGCCCCAGTAGACAGTAATCCACATCACAAGAAACACTTAATTGAGTCCATTTGGCAGTCTCTGCTCAGCAGGGGCCTTGTAATGAAATAACATGTAATAACATAGCTCTCATCCCCAGGGAGAGTGTCCCTGCGGGTCAAGGTTGGGGTCACTGGAAGGGCAAGGTCAGGTAGCTTATGTTGTAGCTGCGATTGCCACATCAAATTGTTTCTTTTTTCCTTGTGTGTTTTTTTTTTTTTTTTTTTTTTTTTTTTTTAAGGAGAAAATTCATTTTATGGCCTATTTTCTAACCTTTCTCTCTGTCAAACACTTGTTTGTCCTCTCTCCTTGCAGGAGTTCTGTAGTAGCAGAGCAGAACATTGTCACTGAAAATGAAGAGTCTTGTGTAAATGGATTCATTTTGCATATTTGTTATTTGTTAAACTAATCCTAATGAATGAGTCTGTGATCCTTTATAAATGGCTACACCACGTCTTTTCCTGTCAGCAAGAGACAATTATTGTAAGTTAAGCCACTAAAGTGCCTAAAAGGTTCTGAATACCTCACATGAGATGCTGAGCACTGTGTCGAGTTGTACCTTGCGTTTCTATTCTGTGATACTGTGGCATAATGACAAAATCTTTCTAGCAAAGCAAGTAATTAGTACGAAAAATCTGTTTTTGTGACTGTGATGAAATAAAACTGGTGAAATACTTGCTTTAAGAGTATAGTATGGGGATTAGCAAATTGCAGTGATAAAAGAGAGACCCTCTGCTTTCTGGAAAATGAAGTATAGTCTCACAATCTTGCCCAATTGACACCTTGCCATTGGGTTTCTATGTTGGTCATAAGCGGTTGTGGTGTCAGTCAGCCTAGGGGATCTGTCATGTATATAAAGGAGCCGTAGATGTGGGGTTGTCCTCTGAATTTCATCTTAAAAAACCTGAAGCAATCATCCTTATTTCCAGAATTATAAAAGAGACTTAATCTGGTTTTCTTTTTGATGACATACGGATCTTAGATTTAAAAAATGATAACTGTGTACACAAACAAATATAGAATGAACTGCTTAGCTTCACTACATCACTTGCTATGGAAGAATGTATGTATGAATGAAGTATCAACAGAGTGGTTTCAGATCCATAATTGCCAATGACAATGAGGCACATTAAAAATGCAGGTGTATTTAGTCCTTATATTTTTTTGCCTGTTTTTATTTCTAGAGGTTTTGTCAGAAAAAAAAAAAAAAAGCAACACCAATCAGTATTTATATTATAAATCAGGCTCAGTTTCGCTAAACCTAATGTGGATTTAAAACTCTTAATGGGCTGTCCTGTCAGTTTCTAAAGTTTTCTGAAGTTTCTGATGTCATACTGAGTGCTTCCTTATGAAAGAAAACAGCAATAACTCTTTGAAAAGCTGGAGGATGAGTATATCATCATTCAATAACATTGAACTTTCTACTGAGAATTTATAGTAAGTCCATTCATGATCTCTTACTAAGCTACTTACTATGAGTTTCAACATTATGCCTTTGATCTGCTGGACTTGTACAATTAGGGAGGAATAGATGAGGGAAGCCGAACACAGGGGAAGGCTTAGCAGTTTTGGCATTTGGTATGGAAGGAATTAAGATTGTGATCCCTGCTTCTGGATTTGTTTATGTTTTCGTATGTTTATCCAACGTTGTTATAATGTAAAACTCATACTCAGTTCCAGTGAGCTTGAACTGTAAGCCCAGTTGTGCCTTTTCCCAGGTTAGCCTTAGCCACAAGCAGAGACTCGTGCTTCTCTTCAGCTGAGTCCCAAGTCCTGCAGGGCTGACTGGCTTCACAAGGAACAGAAAGAGTAGATGGTTCGGGACAGTTCATGGTTTGTTGGCTGGGGCTCTTCCTTTGGCAGATCATGACTTTGGGTTACTAATATTAAAAGATACCTTCCGAAAAAAATCTATGCTGATCGCATCTTGGAAATAAGAAAATTCCTAAAATTTCCTACTCTTCATTTTGAAATAGTTTAATAGAGAAGTAAACACCTAACTTAAATGGACTAGATTGACTTTTAAAGCATCTGCCTTCCCCATACAATGCAGACAGGAAAGTATCTAAATTAAGGTAAAGTTCAGTTTTTCAGACTCTGTTTTCTTTCTCTTCTTTTACTTTGTAGACAACTTTGGCAACTATGTTAGGCTGCCTACCTCTCTGAACATGGGCATTTAAATTAACAATGAGGCTTTAGGTACTTCAAGTGAGCAGACTGGCTTCTGTCCTTAGTTTTTCAGGCATGATGTCCTCGTTCTAGCAGATTTCCCAAAATTAATTACAGAATATAATTAATCACTTCTTTTGAACACATAAAAGGGAACCAATTTTTTAACCTCTAACCCAACTCAGACAGTGCAGGCAGAAGCCTGGGATACTTTGTCAGATTGCCTTGTTTGTTTGCAGAGCATGATGTGCAAGCATCTGTGCTCTACTTCTCTATCAGCAAAGATTTCAGAAAGATACTGTTTTATGGTGTGTACAAAGAACAGTGTATGTGTACACTGGTTGACTGGACGTGACAAGACTTTGATAAGTAACTGCAATTTTTCACTCAAGGAGACCTGCAGCAGTTTAAGGAAACTAGCCAAAAAAAAAAAAAAAAAAAAAAAAAAAAAAAAGTGACAGCTGTTATGAGGAGGTAATAAATGTATGAGCAAATTGATCTATTTTTGCTTTTGATATAGACAAGATATAATAACTTGGCAGGGATTTTTTGCTTTTTTTGAGAATGGAATCATGTTGTAAGTATTTCAGATTATATTGTGTATACTTTAGAAGATCAGAGTAGATCTCTTGAAAAAGCAGACCTCTTCAGAGAAAGAGGCATCTCAATTATAGTTCAGTGGCACTGTCATCTGAAAATATGGTTCAGAAGTGTGTTGATTCAAGTAGTCAGCAAGGTTGGGGTTAACAGGAGAGAACAACTCAGTTCTTGTCAGTTCCTTCCATCTTAGTAAAAATACGTAACTACAGCCCAATTCTACCTTAGGATATAACTCTGGTTACATCTCAATTTATAGAAATAATTAGATCAAATTAGATCATGGAAAGTTTAATTAAGCAGGCATAGTTTTGAATTAAAGTCCATTTTCTGTGGAAATTGGAAAAGGCCTAAGTAATTCAGTACTTCATTATATCATGATTTAGCATCAAGCATTATGGGGACTATAAGTCAGAAAATACGAAAAAGCAAATTGGAGGTCCACACTCGAAGTTTTGGGCTGTATTAGAATGTCCTATGGCTCTCTAGAAAAAAGTAAACAGGTTTGGGATGCTCCAGGGAATATATTAGGCCAGCCTTCAACAATGCAAAAGTTCATTTATCCCATTTACTAGGCTCCAAATTTCCTGTCATGATTCCTTAATATACCCCCACAATAAAACACATTTAGGTGTAATTCTTACTTTTTTATATACTTGAAATATGCACATAATTTACTATTAATATGAAACAGACCATTGTGAAATACTTCACCCAGCTCAACAAAATGTCTAATTATAATTAATTCTATTAGCATTTGAATGTTCATTCATTATGATAAATTAATTTGTGTTAATGTGAATGTAATCTTACAATTTGGTCAGAATTTGGAACTAATTAATTTCCACATAATGTAAAGAGTTATTTATTACACAAAGAGCTTACTTTGTCTCTGAAGTTGCTCTTGGACATAATTACCACCCTGTTTATTACACAATCTGTAAACTAGCAAGAGAATCATCCTCAATACACACCAGAATCTAGCAAGACCTAGTTTATACAAGTCCCAGTACTCAATAAGGCTCTGTGCTTCCTCAGTGCCCATTTGAGTAGTTCTTTCACAGGGAGTAATCCAATATGATCAAAGAGGGCAAAGTAAATAAAAAGATACTTGTCTAGTACCTTTTTTGTTCCATCAGAAAATTTGAATCTGGTATACAAATTTTTTATGTTGCTCTTCAAAATGATTCCTTTCACAGAATAGACTTGCTTTCTCACCAGCTTTTTTAGTCTATGAAATAACTGTTTCAAAATTTGTAGTTTTGTGTGCCTCAAAGAAGCATCAGCATAGTTTTCAATTATAAAAAGAAGATCAAATATTTAAATATTAAATTAATTCTATAGACCCGTAGGTTTTTAATCTCTGACTGTGGTACTTCCATTGATGATTTTTCATTGATATAAATGGCTTTAGCAGCACTGATTTTAACTGAAATGTACATATTAGGAGTGTTAAGGATCAGGTTCTGTAATGCTTTTCTGAAAATACGTTGAGAGAGAGATTATGGGGGAGACTTTCCTATTCTGGCTTTTGTTCAGCAATGCTCTATGAATCAAATAGTCTCACTGAAGTCAATAGGACCTATTATAGATGAAGGCCAGCTCACTGTGAGCTAGGAAAATAATGTTGAGATTGCTTTCGTTTTAATGACTGGGAAACTTTAAAACATCCATCCATGCTTTGGGGGGAAGTGAGTAATGTCCACTAAAGTTACAAGATTTATGAGGGATGTCCAATTCAATTTCATTAAGAAAAGACTTTTAAAAAAGTTGTTTCCTTACTTTTAAGATGAAAACCATATGTAAGGAAAAACGCTTTTCTCAACAGATGCAGCTACTGAGAAACAACATTTAAATTAAAACATTATTATTTATCTATAATTTTTTACAAGTAGGTAGCAGAAACTCCCTTTGTGATACTTCGTAAGAGAGTTCTAGTCAGCATTTCAGAGTTGAAATTCAACTTTTTTCAGCTTCAAACATGTAAGTGACTCTAGACTTACGCTGCAAGTGCTCTAACTAGAGTAGTCCCATTAGAGTCTTAGGTCTTCCCCAAAGCTAGAAAGAGGCTCCAGCTCCTTTCCCTGAACAAACAGTACGCTGTAACAGTCTGTGCAGTGGCGGTGTTGCGTAACTGCTGGATCAACTCTGATAACACATTGTTTTTATAATTTCAGATATGTGAGATGTGAAAAGTTCCAGATTTCTGATTAAGATGAATTTAAAGCTGTACGCTCCCAACTGAACCTTAAATTTAGCAATTTGATGTGCAGTCAGTGGAAGATGCACATGTACATTTGAGTTCAAAAAATGGCTCAACTTTGATGCTGAAGTTTGAATGTACACTTCAGGTTGCACATTCAGACAATTGAAATGTGTATATGTAGCTGATGTTTTATGGATTGTACATATGCTATATTTATATAACAAGTAATGAAAAAAATTTAGCTCATAAATTATTCACTAAAGCTAAGATTAACCTTTTCCTACCTAAAAAAGAAAGGTGTGAAGACCTACTCTATGTAAAATGATGATACTTTCATAATAAAAAAAACAGAGCACTTTCTATGGAAACATGTTCCCAAAGCAGAAGAGTGGATCTGACTTTTTCTTTCTTTTTTTTTTTTTTCCTGGTATAGATGCTTCTATTAGTTTTTGTCTGATACTGTCCCTCTAATGTCAAAGATAAATCTTTCTTTGACTGTATCCATCTATACCTGAAACAGTGAATGGATATTAACATTCACCTTGACTAAAGCAGATGTTTAATCGTACTTGGCATATTCAACTTTCCATTTCATCTTAGTTGAAATTGAAAATTGGAGTGTTTAATTCCAGTGGCCTACATTTTGTGATTAAATTACAGATTAGATAAGTTACTGTTCCAACAACTTATCCCCCCCACAAATTAGCTAATGATCTTGATTGGTATATCTTATGTATCTGTCACTTGCTTCCTATTCATTAGTCAAAGTGGTCTTAACAACCATACCAACCAAAGCATCAAGTCAAAGTCATTTCACCCTGATGTATCTTGGATGTGTATGACAACTGTGAATAAAAAACTTAAAGATAAGTTCCACTTTTGAAAAAGTAGAAAAGAATGTGACTTAAAGGAAACTTTCAGTAAACTTGAGTGATAAAATGATATACTGGGATGTTTTGTGCATTCTCAAAGAAAGTCAGCACAAGGACACAAGTTTTTTGATGGAGCCTGAACAGAAAACTTAACAGAAGTTTATATACTGCATATGAGTAGTCTGTTGGACAGCAAATATAGTGACTATCGGAAGACATATTTTATAAAGACATCAGATTCTTTGAAATATTTGTTAGATTCTGTATCTATTTTAATCACTTAACCTCTACCAGGAGTTGTCAGGATGTCTTACATTTTTAGTCTCAGTGGATACAGCTGCAGATACGATCACAAATACATTTTAACAGAAGAGCCTTATCTTTTGCCATAGTGACAAAAAGAACCTGTGCATCAACCCTCAGAAATGGATAAATTTTATGCTATATAAAACAGAATTGACTGACTTGGATTAAACATCAGTACTCACCTAGTCATATACAGATTATGATATATGCCAGAAAGTTATTTGGGTATCTAAAAACTTTCCATTAAATGCATTAAACACATTTTTATTTACATGTGGTACATGTTCTAATAGACAAATATCAAGTGCTTAACTTAATGGAATTTAAATGTATGAGTTGTAGCCCACAGAAAGAAAAACATAATCCTTCCATCATGGCTTTGACGCTAAAAATTGAACCAGTAATTTCAAAAACACCTAAGGGAGTTAGACACAGAATTCCCATTACATTTCAGTGGGATTTGTGTCCATAACCCCTTTAGCCTCGTTTGAAAATCTCCATCGTAGATTAATCTTAGAATGAAATTTGTCATGTGTGCAGCTGGCCAGCACAAGATCTCTGCTGGAATGACAGTGGAGCTCCGTTGTACATCAAGCTTAGACCTAACTGTATTGAAGTAGCCAAAATATTTGCAACATATTAAACTACAGCATACCATTCATTAGTTTAAAAATAATGACAGTGTTTGACTGATTTGAAATACTGAAGGTGCACTGTGAGTGTTTTGGGAACATTTTAATATGTTGTGATCTACTTCCGTAAGTAAAATAAGAAATTGCTTTTTTTAAAATGATATTCCTGTTATCGTTTTATGTTGTAACTGAAATGAAGCTCAGAAATATCTAAGTTGAATTTTGAAATTCAGGAAATTACTTCATGTAGTAATTGTTCTATGATTCAGTGTGGCAGTGCCGTCAAGGGTGGATTAGACAGAGCTGCCAGCTTGAGCTGTTTTAAATAGATGAAAAATCATTAAGAGCGATCCTTCAGATCTTTGTGCACAGGGTGGTTACTGCTAGAAGGCGGGAAGACCTGAGGAGGAACTGTAGCGATCTGAGTAGGCAGATACAGCTAGATTGATGATTGGCATTGTAAAAATTGAGCTATGGGGATGGCTGCAGCAGCTTCACAGACTCAACCCTACTAGTGGGTGTTGCTATGGGTACCATCTCTGAGGTGTCATGTGAGAAAGAAAGGAACAGGGAGAGACTGATGAGCAATGAAGGAAAATAAAGGATATATATGCTGTAACAATATGAGAACACATTCTACCAACACCACAAAAGCTTTGCATTCCGTTACAGTAAAATACAGAGAAAGAGTACTGTTAAATCCTCAAAAAAGTGAAAATACAATGACCTATTTTGATGAATGAATTTTATTGTCTGTTTTTTAATTATTATTCATTGTGAAAAGTTCAGACAAAGAAAGAAATGGCAGTCAACTTATTCATCACAGCATTATTTTAAAACAACCAAAACATTATTTGTAGCATGCAATCAGTATTGGTAAACTTGTTATTTTATATTAGTTATATTCTAGAACAAGAGATGTTTAGCAAGTGGTTCTTACTCAACACAGTTTCAGTTTCTCTAAACTGCCTTTAAGCCTAAAATCAGCAAGTGATGTCAACGTACTTCATTTCCCCCAACACTAGCAGTGCTTCTTTAAGGTAGGTGCTCTGCTTAAGTGCCTTGCTAAACTGGGGCTTAGCTGAAGCAGTCTTCAGATGTAACACGGGATCAGGTGTGGTTTGCAGGAACCTAACCGGAGGGTGAACATGCCGAGGAAGAGGCAGGGAGCACCCTGTTTGAAAGCGGTCACAATCTCATAACAAGATCCAGATGCAAAAAAAAAGTGCTCTGGAGAATCCTGCTTGGATATTCAGAAACAGCTGCAGATCCAGAAGAGTCTTACTTTATGTGAATGTACTTGAAAGGGCAGATAATATTTTTGTCACTTTTCTGTAATTATTTCCCTTCATCTAATAGCATTACTTCTACCTTGTTTGACTTGTGCTAGTTAGACTTTATTCAACTCTCAAATTTGTTCAGATCTTGTGAAAATTGCATAACTTCATAATTCAGGTTCAGTGAAATAATTTCAGTGCCTCTGGAGTATAAGGCTTCAGTAAGTGGTAACACTGTATGGGAAAAAGCTGGTGTGATGGAAAAAAGTCTAAACAGTTTGTCTAACTGTTCCTCACACATTAACATCTTATGCAGTGCTCTTTGGTGACTTAAAAACAAAATAGTTTTAGATAGATATTCGTATTATATATTTGTTATATTTCTTAAATATGTTTGAATTTAACTGCATTTTTTAAAGTAAGCTAATCTTTCGATTTTAACTTTCATTTAAAGGTTGCATTATCTATACATATAACTTGCTATAAGCTTCCTTACTTTTCTGAGAAAATATATCCCTGCATTTGCATGTGAACTATCTGGTCCTGTGAATAGTCTTTCTGTTCAATTTGGTAAAAAGAGGGAAACGGAAGTCAGAAAAATATTACTTGGGAAATAAGAGAGAGTGTATAAGATATAATTGTGTACTGTTACCTCTCTCCCAATTTATTCCCCTGGACATATCCCATGTTTCAGGTTGTCAGGTTCTTCCATGGAATATTACACTACACAGCTAAGTGCAAATGTGTTATAGCCCAGTTTTCTAATTATTTTGCATGGGAAGTTTCCCAGTTTGTTGAGCGTTTGTTCCCCTACATTAGTGTAAGACCTATGAAACAGATACAAATAAAAACTGTGACTCTGATAGGATAAGCAGTAACATGATCAGACTAAAGAGTTTAAAGTGAAACAGAGATTTCAAAAATTCTTTGACATTATGAGGACCTCAAGGTTCATTTTCAGTATACTGGTTCAAGTTCTGCCAGGCTTGCTAGGGGTTCAAACATGCTATTATTTATTTATTCTTGAGTGATTTCTTTGATACAATTTGCTGTCTTTTAGCTCCTAGTAAGTGTAATATGGAACCATTAATCTCTGCACTTGAAACTCAAATTTCTGGTTACAGTAAGATCCAAAACAATGTTTGTGAAGAATAATCTACTCTTCTGTCTGAACTAATAGTTCTTACCAGTCAAATATACCAAAGCATATCAAAACAACTTTATGTGAATGCTAACAAATTCTACTATGTGGTTATATAAAAAAATTTACTTGTGGTGTCTGTGCTATCGTATTTTATGAATCTGTCTTCAGATCTTTCAGATTTGCTTTTCATGAAAATTTACAGCCCATTCTCTCATTCCAGCACATACAGAGCACATACAGAAACATACAGTGGGGGAAATGAAATTAGATAAGAGGAAAAAAAGGAAGATTTTGGCATCCAGAGAGACCTACATATTTACAGAAGAAACCTGACATTTCAGGCTCCTCTTTCTTTCTCTTCCTCTTTCATCAAATGCAATTTATTGAAATTTGGTACATAGTAAGTAACTAATACAATATTAGTTTTAACTAATTAACTATTTTAATTAGATTATAATGCAATATTTTATTAGTTATTTACCATAGAATATACTAGGCTATACTGTGTAAGTAGCACACCTACAAGAAAATGAGTAGGTACATAAATGGATTACACTGACTGTGCAGGTGACAGCTTTCTGTGGCAGAATGGTTAGCTAAGGTAGTTGCAGGACTGAAGAATTTGTGTCAAAAAGGAAGAATTTTTTAAATACATAGTGTACCTCTTTGAATAATGTATATTATTGACAGATGGGGTGATCTGTATGCTGTCTCCTATCAGAGAATCAAAATGTTTTCTTTGTTGTCTCTTTTTAAAATACTTTCTTTGCTGTCTCTTTTTAATCTAGCAGCATTTGCTGCCATATTAAATAAAATTGCTTTGATACACAGCTCAAATTAATCCTTTCCTGAAAAATAATCTGCACCTTTAAAGATCACATGATATTTCCAACAATCACAGCAAAATGAAGGTGATAACAGACAAATCCCTCCGGCTACTGCATCTTTTCCTTCTCGCTCCTCAACACAGAGACCGTATGAGGGAACACGCAGAACCATAAGTTACTGTAGTGCGCGGTTCCTACTTAATAATGACATCTTATAAGTTAGCAAAAATCTGCCAACATCTGCAAGCTTCTCTACACTGTTTTGAGCCAAAGTTAAAAATCATGTGTGACAGTGCAGTGGAAAATACAATTGATTCCATTCTGATTGTGTCAGTTCCAAACACAGACAATATTGATGATGCTGTACAGTAATCTTATTGGGCTTAGGCCCAACTGAACATTGGTCTTTGTCAACTCATTATTCCTCTATCAGAGGGATCTCGGTAGATTGATCTTGCCAGAAGCTCTTGATGTGTCTCACAAATCACTGTTCTGCTGTTGGCAGGCAGATTCGAGTGCTGCACGGTAATTGCTGTTTTTTTCCCTTTCCCCAGAAGGCAGTGACTACATATTGCAAGTCATTGTCATATGAGAGAATATAACTGTCCTAACAAGATAATGTAGTTAACTGTGCATTACCCGATCGTGCCAAAAGATGTGGTCATATTACGGATGTTACAAAAGGAGCAAAATTATTTCTAAAGGTAATTTTTTTTTGCCTTGCCTTTCCTTAAATAAAACCTTTTAACTTTTTAGCTCTTCAGTGTGAAAGTACATTTGGATAAATGATATTATTTTACGCTGCAACGTGAATATGGGAAGATCATGATGGTCTCTTCCTATTTGTAGTTACAGAACCAAACCATACACTAGTGTTTGCATGAGCAATACTATACTGCACAACTCAGAAGCAGACATGTGAGTATCTGATGAGAAGAGATTACATCTTGGAATTTTCATTTACATTTTTAGCCAAAGGGGAAAAAATCCAAAACCATATTGCCTCCTAAACTCTTACACTGGTCCCTTAGAAAGATCTAGGCAGATTAGCTGTAGTCTGTAGACTGGGTATTGCTTTCTTTACATTACAATTAACATATCATCTGGCTAATCTTAGAAGAACACAGTGAAAAAATGAATCAAAATGCTTGATGCAGTGAGTCGAATGATCTGGATAATAACAAGATTCTGTCCTGGAGTTTCTCCAGGAAGCCTTAGACATATGCTGACTGAAGGAGCCAACCGTGGCAGCCAGCTTCATTCCTACAGTGCAACAGGGAAGAAAAACTGTACTGGAATTATGCTGCCAGTCCTGACTGTCTTTTCTTGCTCTCTCTGTGGATTTAAGCTTTTGTGGGCAGCTACAGCAGTGGAAGCAGACAGAAAAAATGATTTCTAAACAGAGCTGTGACCCTGATTATAGGGAAAAGTTACAGACCTAAAAACCTCACGAGAGTTGCATTTTATATTACCTTGTCTAATCAATGAAATTCATCAAAATTCCCAGTGAAGTACTGGTAATAGAAAATGAGTTTTGGTAAAATCCTTTGAAAAAAATCAGATAATATTTCATATTTAAATAATACAATGTAGATCTTGTCCCCCATCAAAATACTTAAATACTTACTCCACTGCTGAGCTAAAATAGTCCAAGATACTGGCATGAAAGACATAGCTACTGCCAGATTTTGAAATGATGGGAAGTGTACGGTGATGCAAAGCCATGGTGACTGTTTCTACATGAGAGAAACATTCATGAAGAGAAAATGTGAGGTGAGTTTACCTACAGGCAGCACATAGAGGTACAGTAAGATTATTCTATGTAACCTGAGACCAAAATACAAGGTTCAAGGAATACATAAATAGTGTAAATCCAGGTTCTGTGTTTTCTCCGGCTATGTGATCACTCATCAGTGAAACAGATATTGTGGATCTAATATAATTTTAGTCTTTAGGTCAGTTCACTTAAAAAAACCCCTGTAATTATACAAAGAAACAGCCTATGAACAGGAAAATTTTATAGTAGATTTCCTTAGAAGCATAGTGATTTGCTTTGGCAGAAGGTGATTTTTGAATTAAAGTAGAAAGAAACTATCAAAGCATATTTTAAAATAAAATTTATAGCAAGCTAGAAGCAGCAGCAGCAAATCAACTAAAATGTTTAAAAATCGAATTAGGACATTAAGTAAAAGTCACAATCATATAAAATCTAATGACTGAATAGATTAAATGAGTACAAGCAGGTGACCCCTGACAGATTTAGTACGTTGTTGTCCCAGTACCCAAAATGAACACTATAGGCAAATTTAATGTGGAACTATTCCCCCAACCTGTGTGGTGGCTGATGCAAGCAATTCTAAAAGTAGTGAAGTCAGCAATAGGAAGATTCACAACATAAAAATGGAGTGAGTAAATGTAATATTCATTTTAAAAGTAAGGAAAATGTTACCACTCTTAACTAGACCATCTTCTAATCACAGAAAAGGCTCTGGGAGATCTCCTACTGCATACTAGAAGAATTAGGAGCTTTAGAGTAGAGTTGAAAAGCATATAAAATGAGATTTCATGTAAAGTCCTCTGCAGTAGCCTGAGCAGGCCAACAGGAAAAATTGAAGAGTTCAGTATTACTGAAATTCTGTTCCTCTGTGCGACTGGCATACCTTTTTTCAGACCTAACGGAGATGCACCTCCAATTGCTTATAATGCTCAGTCCAGAATCCTTTTCACAGTTTTATACTTTTTTTTCTTGAATAGTGTAATAGAAGCCAGAAAAGGAGGAAATGGTGTGGCTTTTTTTAATACTTTGGCCTAACCATTAAATTATTTATCCAGGGGAAGTGGCTGGGTCTGCAGTGGCTGCTGGAAGCCACTGCTGCAGGTGTCTTAAGATGGCACCACATGCCTGTTTCTGGGCACCTAAAGTACTTTCAGGGTGTTCAAGTCTGTGAAACTTAAACTTGTATCCCTCATTAAATGAAATTTACCTAATTCTAATTTTGGTAATAATTAGTTTACTCCGTTATTACTGGAATTTTCAGTGGAATCTAAACAGGAGATGGTTATGTATCCTCTAATTTATTTATCCTCTGTTTACTGTGAGATCACTGTAAATATTAACAGATTAAGTATCTATTTCTGAATGTTTCATAATAAAATCAAAGTTTGATGGCAACTTAAATGCATGCTTTTTGTAACTATCGTACTATAATATGAGTGACGTGATTTTGTTGGTAACTTTAAGTGGATTTCAACAATTACACAAGAGTAATTTTGAGAGAAACATCATCTCAACATGTCTATAGATAGTGTTTGTTAATTTAAGCACTCAGGAAATGGGAAAAAACAGCTCCTGAAACTTTATCTTCTGACAGGTGACCTGAAAGAATGATCATAGCTATCAGACTTACTAAGGTTCATGTGCTGTGCAAAGCCAGCAATTAGAATCTAACTAAACTGCAAACATCCTATTTGTCTGCTGTCATTCGAGTGAATTCAACGATGAAGCACTGTATGATAGTATGATGTGGTTACTATGAACAAAAAGGTGAAGGTTTAGCAAACTAAGAGATAGCAAATCTCCTTTACAGTCATCCATCCAGGGATATTTTTTATTTTTAAGTATATGTGTTAAATGATAATCACATAATAGTTTGGGTTAATGTACTGACATCTGAGCACTCAAGTGACTGATCAAAGATTTCATCCTTTGCTCCTTGCGTACCTTAGCTATTTTTTTTTTTTTTTTTTTTTTTGCTAAAAGTTATAGATTCTCTATCACAGAATTTTTGCACAATGACTATTTTTAAGATTCTCTGGGGAAAGAAAAACAAGCTTGGAAAGCAGAGATTTGTTGTACGTATATATGCAGCCTTTGCTGTGCACATTTATTAATGTTTTTATTTATCTTACTCTTGCTCTCTGTGGTTATATCAAATACAGGTGTGCCAGCTTCTATAATCAGACTAGCAGCATGTTCTATTTCTGAACTTTTAACTGGAAACCCTCCTCCTGTTCAAGTTAATATTAAATACTTAGCAGAATCTGACCTTTATTGTCCTCTGTAGTAAAGCAGCAGCAACAGAATAGTGGATAATTCTTTGGTTTAATAAACTGAGTATCAAAGCACTAGCCAGGAAAAGCTAGAAGATAACCAAAAGTGCACTTATATTTAGACAGCATAGTGGTTAAAGTAACTAAAGCTTTGAGAATGGTATGGTTTCAGCACTCCATTTTGTATTATGAAAATATACCAAGTATTTTACATTAACATCCATCAACACTCCTGTGAAATTCTAAGGGATTGAGTTCTCAGAGTTGGTGAAAAACGCTAACTTAATTTGAGGCTGAGAGAGCTCCACATTTCTGAAAATCAGTGTCCTATCTGCATTTGGCAATTCTGACTTGTGCCTGCCTTAGGGAAAGGGAATGTTGTGTGTGTGTCATATATTTGTTACAGAGGAACTTAGACTGCATCCGTCTCAGGGAAAAGGCTGCTCAGGCTCTGTCTCTCTTCCTTCAGATCAGAGGTATTCACAGCCCATGTGTTACGAGCTCTCATGATTTTATTATATGACTCATACTAGCTCCTACTAAGTGAAACTACCAGCTCCTGGAGTCAGGAGAATATCGGAGAAATACAGCTTTCAACTTTAAGTAAGCTTCCAATCTTATCCTTACAAGGAAGAGATGAAAAATTGATCAGGTCACCCCAAATCACTGAAAATTAGAATAAAAAGAACTCAAATATGCTACTACTGTAAAAAAAGTTACAAATTTTTAAAGCTAATCTCATGATGGGTACCTGAGTTTTGCTGATTTGGGGTTAATTTCATTGCAATCTGGCCTTTCAGTGCATACAATCGAGAAGAAATAGTTTCACTGTGACATATACATACTTTTTTTTAACCTGGCGCAAGATAATACAATATATAGTTGTTGATGAAAAATATTAAGTAATGTGAAAATCAGATTCACATTGTTTGATGAGGAAGCTGTGATTCCTCAATACACAGTGCCCTTAATGTCAGTAAGAGCTGTCCCTGTAAATTCTTACATTATTAGTTTATCCAGCTGGGTCCCTGGCTGCAAGTATACAGTATTAAAGGTGAGTCTGAAAACCAGCCATGTCAGGTTTCATAGTGAAAACTGGTTTGTCTTTTACTAACAATCTTAGCAATGTGCAGTGACCTGCCCTTGGAGTAGTGGTTTAACAACCTTTGCCCAAGCACTCTGTGGCTCTTCTTATATCTTTAATAGTTTACTTGATGGACTATGAAGAACTGCCAGATGACAGTTCTATTTCATTTTTGTCACTGCGTGGCTCTCCATTTTTCTCTGTTTTTTTTCTCAAGGGCACACTTCTGTAAGTCAGTGTGGCAATGTTCAAGATGGGTATTGCTCTTTCAGCTAGAGCATCATGATTCAGCGTGTGCAAGTCACAGACATGTCAAGATTCCAGACCTTCAGAAAAATACAATCATGGGGCATTTTACAGATTCAAAAGTCTTTACCACTGAAGGCAAACTGAAATTATGGAATATGGACATTATATTAAGAACTTCCTTGAAGACACAGAATAAAGCACCCTGTGATTATTAATGAATTATGCACTTTCTAAATAGGCAAATGGTATCTACATTAGGAAAGTGAGCTTATTTGCCAGAAATATCTATGCTTTTACCCATGCAACATAGAGAGGAGCATTTTACATGTACAAAAATCTGCGTTTACAGACACAACATCAATTTGCATATGTAATTTGAGAAATTAAAGTTGTGTGTCTGTATAAGTGAATTTTCTTGTACTTTTGCAAATCTGTGGATTTTACTCTCTAAAAAGGTTTCAGGTGCATATTTTGTGGAAGCATTCCTTGGGATTCATTATGGCATGTTTAGTCTGACTTCTAGGTTATGATTTATCACATGGCGTATCAAGCCTTGTGAGCTAACTTCATACCAACAAAGATAAAACGTGATTTGCTAAGTACAGGGAATGAAAAGCTCATATTTAAAAATATAAAGAGATTCATAACATTTATTATTATTATTATTGTGTTTTTTGTTATTTGGCATTTTACTATTTATTATTATTATTACTGGTAGTAGTATTCACAACATAACACCTATCTCGATATTTTGTAAAACTGAGCAATATTAATGTGATTCTTCTGTGATTAATTCTGTATGATTCTCCTACGTCAACATCATGCTAATGCTTGGCCCCAACCCTTATTTGAAGCCAATTCGAGGAGACCTCTTCCATCATGAGAATGGATGGTGGGTGACGTAAGTCCAGCCCCTGCTCCCTGTTCCACAGGGGAGTGTCAGAGGAGGAAGATTAAGTCCCTTGTACATGTAGAACAGAAAGCACCAAGGAAGCACAGAACTTGGGACTGGCCCATTACAGTTTTCTTCTTGTGTCATATACCACGTGTTCTTTGGAAGTGTTTTTCCTATGGCCTTTCGGATCAGATGCAAAATGTCAGTGAGATGCCTGGGGCAACATAAATCATTAAGAGCTGTTGTTTCAGGCTGTCTGTGAGTTCATGTATCTTTTACACTAGAGTCCTGTTTCTGACCATGAGGGCAATAAACTTATATTTAGTATGTAAGTGTGGAGTTTGTTGAAATGATAAGGCTTTAGGAACTGAGGCTGATATTCATAATGCTGTGTTTATGACTTCTTTTCTGAACTAGGTGCAAAAACTAATCAAAATGTCTGTGGAAACAAGATACTGGAAATACATATTCTGCACTTTTCTGGACAGCATACTTACTTTGTTCACCTGAGTCTTTTCTTTCTGCTCTGTTGGCTGGTATTGTATCAGACATGGCTTCTTCCCTCTATGTGCATATAATCTTCCAATTTACAGCACTGCTGTGGTTTTTCAGCTCTCCTTCAATATGCCTATTCATCTGAGAATCATCCTACAAAGTTACATAAACAGGGGTGCTAAACATAGAGGATAAATGATAGCCTGTGTCTCATTATGTCCATTACATGTTTTCCAAAATGTTCCTATTATATCTTTTTTGTTTCTTGGTGAATATATTTGAGTTCCTGTTCAATACATATGTATGGTCTTTAAATTCTATTGAATAATTTATTTATAGTTTATTTTCAGTTTGATATTTTTATGTAGTCTGCATGTGTTTATGTATATAAATAAATTATATGTATATATATATATATATATATATATATGACTTTCTCAAATAGACACAGCCTTTTTCATGGCACTCTTAATCATCTGGAATAGAAAAGTCAATTTGAAACCATCTCTAGGCCTGCCTCAGAATTTAGAGGCAACAATCATAAACCCTCATGTTTATTTTTTAACATGAATGCAATCCTATGTCAAATGGGAATTTGTTATAGATTAAAGAGAAAAAATTGCAGTTGTCTTTTGAGTCAGAATAAAGCATGGAAGTTGTGTGTTGTTTTTCTATTTGAATCTGTTTAGAAGTTAATGTGGCTAAAAACCTTGTGAGCCTCTATGCCTGCTCTGTCTTGGCTTCTAGCTTTCCTAAGGCTTCAGAATATCCTGGGATTTAAAGTTGTTTGTTTATGGGAATAGTGAATAAGAAATACTTGAACATTTTGTTCAAAAAGCTCACTGCAGGCAGCAAGGCAAAACAAAGCAGTGCATCCAGCTTGTTCTGTAAATCACCCTGATGTGAGAGCAGTGAGTTAGAGTTGGGAAGGGAGCCCTTGTGACCGTAAGATATTTCACCTGCAGTGATATTTGATACATTCGAAGGCCCTGAGAATTAGGAGCTGGTATCAAATCCTGTGAAAAGAGAAAACTGGCAAATCAGGCTGAATGCATTGCACTGTAACCCTATTGCAAGAAGAAACATTCCCCAAGAAAGGGGAGAAATGCTCGGCGACAATGTGGCATTGACTTCCCTGCATGGGACTGAGTATACAGAGCTCCTTTGGCTTGCCGATAAATCTGCCACTATGGCTTTGGTTTATTTGGTGACAAGGTAGTTTGTTTTGCAGGCTTAGGGCAATGGTCTGCAGTACCACAGTCTTTTGTGCATCGGTCTGTGAATGACGCTGGGCCTGAAAGGATGCCACTGATTTTACTTGTAGTTGCTCATTGAAAGTTTCTACAGTAAAAAGCAATAGCTTCGGTATTGTCTTTCCATTACAAAATTAAAATTTGATCAATATTTCTTGTGTTAAGTTTCAAAAGAGTAAGTATGCAATGATCAGAGCTGCTTTCTAGTGTTATTTCTGCTCTCTAGACCATAACAAGAACTGTAGGTCTCACTTGTGTTTTCTCTTGCTTTGATGTTAAAAGTTTTTATAGACTCTTTTAAGTATTTTCATAATTACTGTAAATTGTGTAAGATGATATTCACTAAAGGCTGATATGTACATCTTTGTGTTCTTGAAACAGATTTCTTTCTTTGTTTATGTGCAGTATGAATTTAGTGGTATGTATCTGAGTAAGTCACTGTTTGATGCCACTGGCTAGTTTATAACTGTCATATGATTAGCACACCGAGAAAAGTAATTTGAGCCCAGGTTTCTCTGTTTAGGCTTGCAACCTGAAACATGATCTTACTTGGGATTTCTGTGAATTTTTATCATTGCTGAGCTCCTCTATACCACCAGCTGAATTAAACATCTCACCATTTTTTTTCTCAGAACTCAGCAGAATGACATTAAAATCTAGCCCTGGGATATTACTGGAGATAAATAACTGAGTTTGGTATAGAGAACACAGTCACATCAAGATTAAAAATGCCCACTTTGTGCTAGGCTTTGGACTTTTTCTGTGAGAATGAGAGAAGCAAGAGAAACGTTAATAGCCAGAAGCTTTTGCTTCTATATTAGCAGAAAGGCTTTTCGTGGTTACCTTTTCTTAATTTTTTTAATCAGGTATTATTTAGGAAGGGATTTTTTTTCCCCTATTTGTCTAGTGCTAGGGCTCTATTTACACTAGGATTTGGGAATATTATTAACGTTCTCTCTGTTATTATCATTGATGTTTTTATATTTTTACCTATTTCATAAATGCTGCTCTGCATTTTCACTAAGACTCATGATTAATCAGAGATATTTAGGCAAAATATGATTAGGAAATTAAACAAATTTTAGGATTTGAGTCTCATTCTTATACATGAATGGGATAAATACAAACATAAGATTTTTAAAATTTTATTTTCTGAGCTTGCAGACAAGTTAGTACATGACTAGTACTGTATCAGTAGGGTTTGGTTTGTATGAAGGATCCTACCTAAGGAATACACTAGTTGGTCACATCAAAAATCTGTCTGGCCCTCTTTCTGTTACTAATGCTTGCCATTACTTGCTTGCAATAGGAGTAGAGCAGGCATATGGTAAAAACACTACAAATACTACAATATGCCTTTTCAGACCCCAACAATTTGTCTTAATAATCTCTTGAGCCAAAGACTGGAACTTTATGTTTGATGGACTTTTTTTTCCATGAATATGCCTAATTCTGCTTTACTCCATTTGTATTTTTCTCAGGACGGAAGACTCTGGACTACCTGATCTGTGCCATGTATTTTGTGTAATAAGTAATATCATAAGAGAATATATGCAAGTAGTTTGTATATCATTTCGAGAAAAACAAAGACAGTATCTCAGCTTTGAGATATCACTGATGTTTTTGCTGATGATTTGGCTGATTGACTAAAGTGTGTGATTTTTAAGTAATCAGAAGCACGCAGTAAGACAGGGTTAGAATTCAAGATGCTCTTGATAAAGAGGTGTTTTTTGAAATGATAGAGTGAAAGCCCTCAGGAACATGAGGAGTAATGCTAGAATACTAACTCATAAAAACAGGATAGGGAATAAATGGCTATGTTATAGAAGCTTATTGCAGAAATGAATCTAGGGTTGCTAGTTAATCATAAGCTGAATGTTAAGAGTAACAGTGTTACAAAAAAGGCAAATGCTGTAGACAGCATTTGCAGGATACATGATATAATCCTTTTCTTTTACTCAATAGTAGAAGTCAGATGGAGTACAATGCAGTTAAGAAAGCATTGAATCAGTTGGCAAGTTCAGAGGAGAGCAAAGAGAATGATCAAAGGTCTAGAAAGCATAGCCTACAAGACCGTGAGGTTACGAAGTCTGAAAGATGACTGAGCTGTGGTGAGATTGTGGTACTGAGGTACGTAAAAGACAGAGACAAGAACAATTTGTTCTCTGTTGTCCATCATGCAAAAAATAATTGACTTAAGTTGTAGCAAGGGAGAGTCAAATTAGATATTAGGAAAAATATTTTTAAAGTAGAATGTATCACTTTGACAGACAGGAACATCCACAGCACTGGAAGTTTTAAATACACACTAGGCACACATGTCAGGAGTAACACAGAGTTAGCTGATTCTGCTATGGGAGAGTGGAGAGGTAGTGATAGTGGTAGTGTTTTTCTGATGTCCTTATATTCCTATGACTCATTTTAGGCCTCATTGACTTGTAGTATCTTGGCAAACCTAGTATAACTCCATGAAATTAAATTTGATTGATTGTTTATTACAATAATACCAAGAGACTATCCAAGAACCAACATGTTGGGTAAGCATGCAATACTGTTTTGTAACAGCACCGAAGAGTTCACAGTGTAAATGAATAATATAGGTGTGGAGTAGTGTAAAGAGTGTAAAACATGCTTGGGAACACAGCAATAATTTTAAAATTTTCACGTCTTTTAGAAGCAACTGTGTCCATTTTAATCAAGTAGAAAAGGCGGTCATCACAATTCTCAGTGTCTCAGGGTGGGCATGCATATGACAGTGAACAACTGCAACTGAGATTATTTTGAGAGATTATTTTGTATATCTGTATACATGTTTGTATATTTTGGCTCATATTTTTAAAACATTCCACACTTGCTTGCCCAATATGAGATAGAGACTTAGTTCTTTTAAGAAGAAACACAAAAATCCCCAAACAGTGTGGATATAATACCAGCTAAGCAAATGACTATTAGCTATAGGTTGCGCTTTTCTTGAAGTGGCATGACGATCAGTTCTCAAATAATATAACTTGACATGGATGTCATTTAGCATGGAAGATCTCTGTCAAGTCTCACCCACTGAGGTGCCATCCATATGTTTTGAAAATCCTTAAGGAATAGGGACGGGCTGCATCAAGTTTTGTGGTTAACTGCTTTGAAAGACTAAAAAGAATTAAGGACTGTGGTGAGGTTGGTTTTTCATACTTATCAGTAAGAAATAGGTGATCAATCGCTCCCCTGTCATTTTACTGAACTTAGCAGTGCTGTGCCTCACAAAACGTCGCGTGTGACACCTGTCAGGTTGATCTGCTGAGGCAGATGCGTGAGAGAGAACAAGTGAGCATTAGCATAACATTTCCAATACATATTTGACTTTCGAAATTTACAGCTGAGGTATGTGGGTCATAGCTTGCAGTCACTTGATTTCATAATGTTTTACATATCCCCAAGATGTTTGGAAGTTATATACATTCTTCAAATCAGCCTTTTTAATATATTTGACAGTCTCAAACCTGCCGTGGATGGGACAACATTTAACATGTGCAGTGTGGAAATACATATTCATAATACAAAATCTAAAGTATTATCATTTCAGTTTATTCATGTCTGTGAGAACATGGCAGGTGAAAGATGGATAGAGGAGGTTAAGTGATGTTCTTGTAGATTTGCTATGATGTGTAAGATAAAAGAGACCCATTAAATTGTATATCTTATTTATGGAGAAGCAGAAGTAGCCCCTGTGGATTGTCAAATACTGTATGAAATATCACCAAGCATAGTAATCTGTTCTTGCTAATAGTTCCATTGTTTATCTGGAGCTGAGCAGTAAAAAAGATATTCAAAGGATATTTAATCTCTCTATACATTTTGAAGCCATTTTCTGCTAATTATTTTTTCATTAAAATAGTACTTTTTCATTACATTTGTCTGTGATTCAAATAATTTTAAAGATAACAATATACCCCCAAATATATTGTTGCCAGTTTGGTGCCAAGACAATAAAATAACTTCTGGGTTATGAATGATATTTGCAGAGCTTCTATGTTTTGATGTTTCTTATTCCTTAATTAAATAATCAAGACATGGCTAGCTGAAGTTCTGGCTGATATTGGGAAGGTCTTCACAACATAAACTGTAAATCACAACTAGTTAATGAAGACTGATTTTCATTTTTGGTGTTTATTGATCAAATAGTTTTTGTGTTTAGTTTAGTGATTTTAGTTTAATCTAACTTTATATACAAGAGTATCTTCTTATTTTAAAGGACCAAAGCTTTTATTGCAATGTCTTGAAGAATCAGGAATCTGCTCCTAAATAATCATAGGTTAAGAGAAAAATACTAGAAAGGGTTAGAATTTGTGTAAGAAACCATGAGGTTATTTCATAATCATCTCTTTGCAAGAGCAAACACAATCCCAGCCTTTGCAACTGTGCTAACATGCCACGTGACATAGGACACGCACTGCACTTCCCAACGCTGAAATAGAGGTCCCTTATCAACTAAACCCACACTGGCTTGTAAAATATGGGTTTCTCCATGTGTAATGCTCAGTCTTCTCCGGCAAAACCAGAACCAGAACCCTGGACTCACAGTTGTACTGGTAAAATAATTCTGACTTTTAATGGATTCTCAGATGCAGTCACCTATAGAAGATCAAGGTTTATTATTTTTCTCTTGATTTACTAATTGCTTCTGAAATTCTAGTAAAAAAAAAGTGCCATCAAGCAATAAAGCCTATATATTACAAAATATTGATCTTGCTGGCATATGTTACATATTTAAATAGTATGGGCTTATAGTTTTATGAACGTATATTTTATGTTACTCTAGTTCTGACTAATAAGAGATGAAAACCCTTTAGACAAATAAATCTACCAACTCACCATTTAAAAACACAGATTAGGAATGTGTGAGTAGAACAGATGATTCTACATACTGAATATGTAAAAACTAAGTATAAACCTGCCCATAGGGTGCACTTTAGTGATTAGCTTGTCCTTAATTAATAGTTAACATTTTGGTATATCAAAATAGTACTGCTAGATTTACTGATTTCGCTGGCCTTCACTTTTGTTGTTCTATGGAGAATTTGTTACCATGAAGCTTTCAGTGCTTCAAAAATACTAGGCATATTTCTGAGTCTAGATATCTGAGCTGTATTTACAAGAGCAAGTCAGCGGGATTGCTCCATGCTTGTGAACACTGGAAGACACAGGTTCTGATTCTACTCTTACAAATTAATTCATCAGTTGAAATCAGCTTTATTGATGAAGCAGTACATTTTGGTATGCCCTGTTTGCAGGTAGTTGTACTCTGTAGTGAAAATCACTAAGAATTTCTAAGCTTTTTCACTCCAACCCATACAAATACTGGCTATTAAATTTGGGTGGCCAAGCTTATACTGAAGGATAAATTTTCAACAAAGTTCGACAAAGATTTTTCTGAATGAAACTGGTCAAATTCTTCTGAATGATACTTTGTTAAATAATTACCTTCACTGGTGATAACTTTTGAATGTCAAATGTTTCCCTGTTTCTCCCTCTCAGAAATTATTGCCTATCAAATTTTACCTGGCTATCAATCGTACAAATCTATAGCAATATAAATAATTTTGCCTCTATTTTAATAATTAAGATTTTAATAATAAAGTTTGTGAAAGACTTTTAAAGCATTTCCATGTTGAGGGTATTTTTATTCCTTATAATCGGTACTTTTACATTTTAAAATGGTAAAACAGAAGGGTACTTTTAATACATCTCCTTCTGTTAGAATCTGTGCATCTAGGAAATTTACTGTAAAGTACTATTCAGGATTCCCATGTACTGACATTGTTTCCAGAATGCTCTTGCTTTAGGATGTGCTCTCATGCTATGCTTAACTTCAGTGTCAGATTGGGTGATGTATTGGCCGTTCCATTTATTTGTTTCCATCTTGTTTTCTGTGTTTTTTGCTTAGATTTGTGCTTAATTATACCAATAAGATTGGTTTGAAATTTACTATTTCACTGCTTTTTATGTTTGGTAGCTGTATAGAATCACAACCCTCTATGCATTGACTCAGCTTTCTAAAGTAGATGCTTTTAATTTCTTGCTTGTTCTTTTCCGTGCTTAACACCTTTTCCTGTCTTTTCCTTTGGAAATCTCCTGTTTACCGCCTTTTTTTTTTCAGTATGTTAAAAATAAATAATTCCCAAGGGTCTTTAATCCTACTTTGTTTCTGCTATGGAGAATAGAGCTTTTTGGTGTGTTCTTTAGCATTCAATAAAGAATAGATTTGTGGAAGGGAGAGTATAAGTGGGTAACTTACTTATTCATACTATTAATCAGGCAATTCCCCAGTGGAAAAAAAGAGAAAATTATACTAATACTTCCAAATGCTTAGCATTACTTTGATGGTATTTCCTGTTTTTAACCTCTGTAAGTCCTTTTTATATGCTCAGGATCCAGGAAAACACTAATGAAATATTTTGAACGCTATATATAAAAAATCTTAATCTTTTTTGTCTGAAAATTGGGGAAAATTTTGAAGAAGCCTTCCCTGAGCCTCCCCCATAAGACAAGACACTCATTTTGTTTACCAGCATACTCTGTGAATGTAAAAATATCTAAATGTTTTCCATTTCACAGAATCAGTAAGGTTGGAAGGGACCTCTGGAGACCATCTAGTCCAACCTCCCTGCTCAGCAGGGTCACCTAGAGCATGTTGCACCCAGACAGGGTTGCACCCAGACAGACCTTGAATATCTGCAGAGGAGACTCCACAACCTCTCTGGGCAACCTGCTTCAGTGCTCCATCACCCTCACGGTAAAGAAATTTTTCCTCATATTCAGAAGAAATTTACAATTTTGCAATTTTATATGTAAGTATATAGTGATGGCATAGTGAGTAGAGAAATAACATAGCAGATTCACATGTGATTGTTGAATTACTTAGGCATTACCCTGAAATTGTTAGATACAAGGGCTACCATAAGAACTGCATTGTCATAAGCTTCATTCAAAAACTTATACTGATTTTTTAGAGACATTACTTGAACAGTTTGCTTTTCTTCTAATTGGAAGCAAGTAAACACCATGGTGAGCTGCTGAAACCTTCAAAACAGAAACTTTCAGTAGAAAGTTTCAACTGCAACTTTCAAAACTTTTTCTGCTCATATAATGGAGTATTTCCAATGAGGTACTCATGACTACTTTAAAAAAAAAAAAAAAAAAAAAAAAAAAAAAAAAAAAGTGAAACTGGAAGGCTATTTTTCTCCCTGGTCTGTATTTAAAGTCTTCCAATAATATTTCTGTTTCGCCACTACTTCAAGTTTTATTGCATGCATGGCGTCTGCTGGCAAGTTGGAATGAAACCCTGAGACACCAGAAGGGAAGCAGACCTTCTTTAGTGTCTGAAACTTAGCTTGAAATGCCTGAGCAAACATCCCATTGTACACACAGAGTCCTTGGGGAGAAACCCGGCACCAAGAGAGAGCCCTTCCCACTGCAAGGTTTTGTGGGGAAATTTATGAGCCTGTCATTCTATCAGTTGAAAGGGTTTCCGTTTTTGGCCTAATGCTGTGAGTTTAATATCTAAAGTTTTGGAAGGGAAGTGATTTGTTTCATTTTGCTTAAGCCTTTATGTGGCTGAATTATATTTCAGTAATCCCCAGTATCCATAGTTACAGTATTTTCCCACTGATACAGCAACACTTCCTGATGAAGTTTCCCCATAACTCAGCCAGCAAGCATGTTCTAACTCCAGCTTCTGTTTCTCCAGTTAAAGCTAATTGCACTTGTACAGCATTCTGCTTTCTGCTTCCTCCTTTTCTTGGGGTGCACAATTGCTGAGAAGATCTGTATCTGCCAGGAGAAAAAAATCCTGCAAGCTGATGCCAATTAACAGAACCAATACTTTGTAGCTTCATCAGTACCCGGAAGATCATCCTGGTCTCACTCAGCAGAAAGGTGTAGTAGGAGTAAATAAATGGCAGCACTTAGCCACTGGCAGCCTGGGAGGGCATACTGTTTTACCAAAGAACGCATTTCTGCTTTGTTTTACTGAGTAAGACCATACACTTTCGCCTCTCCATACCTTTCCACAGTGCCTAATTAATTCACATCAATTTTGAAAGAATACATGATTAGCTGTCCTAAGGCTAAGCAGTAGCATATTGAGTCACACGCTAGAAGGCCTAGTTTGGGCACTGGCTCAGGATGGCAGGATCTAGGCCAACATAAGAAGCTAAATTGGTTGCAGGGCAGGGGGTGGGGGATTTGCCAACTAACTGCCTCCTCTCATGGCACCATCTGCCAATTTGCAGACTGATGTTGGCATCAGATCTGAAAGAGCCACTTATCCTCCTGTACAGCTATAGGCCACAAGAGTGAAAGGAGAAACGTTTGAAAATAAGAAAGAAGTTGACAAAAAAAGTGCATCTAGTTTAGCACAATGCCTGTCAGGTTGTGGTCTACACATGAGAGTATTTTTCAAGAAATGAAGAAATGAATCTACGATTATCATATCTTAGAATCTCATATTCCTAAGAACCTGGGGTTAATACACCCAGATTTACTAGATGACAGGAGTTGCTTGTTTCACACACATACTCGCGTATAGAATACTAAAATCCCCCAAATCTTATCCTATACGAGCTAGCTTCCAAATCCTGAAAGGAATTCTTTGGTGCTATGGTCTACTTGAGATCTCCAAAAGCAGTCAGATAAGTGGAAAGGCATTCTTCAAAAATGTGAATTAATTTCAAAGATACATCAGAGGCAACCCAGTTAGGAACCAGACAGTTCATGAAGTATGTTGTATTCTTTGAAACCATTCATCTTTTAGGGGCCACCTCAATTCAGCATTGTGTCAGTGAGGTCTTAGCAGCTTGCACTGGCCAGGAATCTTTCATCTTTTTCCGTCTAGCAAAAAAACTGAGCTTAGGCTTCTTGGATGCCCTTTTCCATGCAAGGGTTCATATTTCAGATTAAATTCAACATCCTATAATGGCCAGAAAAACAGCTACAGATGTTGACTCTAAATGCAAGATCCTCTACTGTTAAGAAGAACTGGCACTCAGAAAGACATCACATTAGTAATTGTTACATTGTTTAGACTCCCCATTTATTTCTAGATAGAGTTCTGACTCAACCTTCTTCACAAAGCTATTAACGAGTTTTGTATTAGAAATCTGAGAAACCCTTTTTCCTATTTGTAGCCTGTATAGAACAACATCATTAAAAGAGAGGAAGCCACCAGAATGAAAAGAGAGTCTACAGGGAATGATGTAATATCAGAGAAGACATCTTTGCTTACAACTTCTTACTGCAGAAGATCAACATAAGTCCTGTTTGGCTTTTTTTGGAACACTGCAAGATTCATTCTTTCAACAGAGGTATAGTAGCTTGAGGCCAGTAAGTCTTACCTTTCCTTTGAAATGAATAGTTATGGAATCTGAAAGAGATGGAACACATACCTTCCCTCTCCTTTCCCCTTCCCTTTTTCTGAAAAATCCTATGATTTCATATGATTATATTTCTTTTATATTACTAAAATATCTTGGTGACTGTTGCACTCTCAGGCTATACACAGGTAGATAAACTTCAGTATTTCCTTGGAGTTTACTCTTATAAAACAGCTTGAGAAGGCAGTTCCATGGGACCCACATGGAGATCACATGGGGATCCCATCAGGAAAAGAGCAATCACCCCTTGCATAGAGACACTGCAGGAGTTCTACACCGGTCCATGATGGGAAGCTATACATCTGTTATTTCTAGTTGATACCTTACTCATAAATTGGCCCCTAGAGGCAGTTGGTAACCATCTTAAATTAGAGCAGCCTAGAGCAAAGTGCCTGAGGCTGCTACAATTTCCACCCTAACTGGTCTGGCACTGAGAAAGTCCTAAGATTACAGAAAAACAAAGCTATCTTTGTACCATCCCACACTGCAGTGTGTACTGAAATGAGTTTTCAAAACTCAGTGAATGATTTTGGAAACTAGAGAGATAAACAGACTTCCAGATCTATCAGTCCTTTTTGTTTAACTACTGTTATAAATGATAACTGCAAAAGCACAAAAATATCTAGATATCTTAGACACTTGAGGTTCTACCGTCTGCTGTCCCACAATGGCTCTGTGTTATATTTTATGTGTGTTCTGTCATAAGCAGATATCGTGTATATTGTTCATTAAGTAGTAACTTTTTGTGTGCATTTTGCACAGTATTTTCCCTGCATGCATGTACTGTGCTGGTCACAGATCTAGTAGGCATCTGTAGTGGCCCAGGAGAATTAACATTTTCTTTCTGAGATATTACAATAGACATATTAAATTATTTTTAAAAGACATTCAAAAATGAGAGGTATATATCAGGGTGGGAAAAAGGAATACAGCCTCTTTAATATTAAACGATGAGTATTAATATTTAATGGAGTAAAAAAATCTTAGTTTTTGTTGTTGCGTATAGGAAAATGTGCATTAATCTCTACTGAGTTACCTAGAAAATAGTCAAAATGGTGAAAAGTACAAAAGTATGAAGTGGTAAAATATTACAACTCAAATCTGTCATGTACTGGAGACCCTATTGCCAAATCTGGTAGAACAAGCAGATTTTTTTTTCAGATTTACCAAAAAGGCTGAAGTAGCCAAGGAATCATCTCTGAATTTTTGGATGAGTGTCTGTCTGTGAGGTGACAGAACAAAAAGAACAATAACAACAAAATATAGACCAATTTTTTTGGAAGATATGAAAAAGTAATACAGGTGAGAGGTAAAAAGGGGAAAAATACATTTGGTAGTTAGGCGCCTTCCCTGATATGATTATTTTGGGAAGCAGTATTCACTAGAAATATCTTTTCGTCAGTACCTGACATTCAAACCAAATGAACAATCAGCAGAATAAACAGAAATCCAGGTAGAAAAAAGAAATATGAAAGCAAACAGGTTATGGTAGCATGAAGGTGTGAATGTGACCCAAGAAGACCAAGAAGAAACTTAGTATAAGCAGTCACAAAGCACCCTTCACATAGCTCTTTTATGTCTATGAATTGCAGCACATATGGTCCTTTAGCAGAGGGTCTCAGAACAGCGGGTTAGTTTACATACCATATGTATGCAATTGGTAGGCACAACGGGGTTGCGTTAAGGTTATTGCATCTGCCCTAATTCGGAATTCCCTTGTATTTTTAGGTGTATGTCGGACAGTAATGTTATTTTAACAGCTTTTGTGTTAAATTTCACATGTTTTTTTAAACAACATTATAGCTTCCTTTATTTTCTTTTTATTAATTTTGACTTTGTAATAGGGTCTCTAGAGACTTAAAATTGAAACACATTGTAGAATGATCGCTGTTAGAAGTTCCGTAGTCTCAGGAATGATTATCAGCAAAACCATGAACTGTCTGACTGCTGTATGACTGCTGTATCTATGAATACTGAATATTTTGCCTTGCATGCAAGTATGTTCAGAAAAGTGTGTGATCTGTAGATTAATCATCAAAGGATTTTTGGAAGCATTTTTTATTCTGAATATCAATCAAAAATAGTTTGCCTATGAGAGTTCAGTAGTATTATTACAGGCAGTTTTGGTTGGACATCTTGGTCACTGGTTATTTCCTTTTTGTATGATGGCAATGATGTAACCTTTAGAATCAAGTTGGATATTTCACAATGGCGAGTTTAAAAGTCGTCTTCCACCAGTATTCTTAACTGCTACCTTAAATATTAATGGCAAATGTGTTAATCTTAATGTTACTTTTAGTTACACTTAGGAAAAAATAGATGAGATATGAACAACATCAGAATGTATTTTTCCAAAACTTTCCTAAGAGTGTTTGTGAAGGAATTTTGCACTATTTTTACCCACTTAGTCATCAGAATTCACACAAAGAAAACTGAATGGATTGGAAAGAAGGGTTTAATGGTCTCCAAGGTGCACGCAAATTTTCTGGTTGTAATGTATCTGTAGTAGTAATGTATCTTAGTTTTATTTTTATCCACAGTGTGCTGTCCATCACCACACACAGCAAACAAGCAGTGCTCTAATATGTAGATTGTAAGGTGAAGTATACCTCAAACAATAACTCATAGCAGTTACTGGAACAATTTAAGCATTGGTTTACCTCTAACTTCCTAGTCCCAGGATTAATAGTGTCTGGCAATTGCATCAGTATGGTAAAGCAACAGGAGATGGCAAGCACATTCGTGTAGCGCATTTCAGGCATAGCTTAAACCTTTTGTAAATGCCTTTTATGGTAGACAGACAGTGGAAAATTATTATCCTTACTCTGAAAATCTATGGTTACTTCATCTTCCTTCCAAAGAGGGAGAACTCCTGCAAAGTTTAATGCAGGTCAGTAGTTTAGTTTGCAAAAAGAAAAAGTAAGAAATAACCAGACAGTGAAATCCCGTAGCTGTGATGACAGGCTAGAAAACTACTGGAGTTGGGAAACATAGTATAGGTGAAAAACACCATAGAGAGCATACCATAGCTTATGTGAATGTGAAAAGCAGTAGGACTTTGATTCTAATCAAGACACATGTCCCTGGGAGACTGTAACGCATGCAAAGGAGTTCTTCCCAAGCTATGGAACAACATGCTTCATGCACAAGACCCTTGACATTACTTAAACCTCTGATTGGGTGGGTAAAGCTGAACAGAGGGCGTCTTGTCTGCTGCTGCAAATAGGCAGAGGTGAGAATCCCTTGCGGGTGAGCTCAGAGAAGGGCCATAGGATTCAGTCTTATTCACTCCAGAAATATGTTACAGGCTGGAAAAGTAACCATACTAGGTATGCACTCAGGTTCAGTTGGGAATAAGTTGAATTTGTCCACTCTGCTCCTGTGTGCTGCCCTGGTATGTGCCCAGAGGAGTGAATTTGAGCTGGAAAGTTTAGGTCCTGATCCAGAGAAAGCATCCTGTTCAGAAAAGAAAGTTCAACATGCACCTAAATGGAGCTGAAGGTAGCGTGAGCTTAAGTTCTTTCCTGAACAGTGATCCTGATGGGAACTTTCAAGACAGAAACAAATGGTGACAGTAGTACTGGGCTGTAAAGTGTAGGCTCCAGGAGAAATGCAGCCATATATTTGGAGTTGGTATTTACTTTTTGAGAATACAGAGATAGTCAGATCCTTGAAATCTGCTAAAACAATATAAAATTGATTCACTTAAAGGGAGACTTTATATTCTGTTAAAAAAAATGCCAGTGCCATGCTGCCAGGCATACGTAAGCCTGTGTGCAGAGCTCATGCTGGTTACTCCATCAATATTGTTATAAAAGCCTAATAGCCAGTTTATGTTTTGTCTCTGTTGACCAATGGAGTGAATGCCAAAATTCTCCAACCTTGAAGTGATCTCAGAAGAAGCAATCTTTGGTTTGTGAATATGATGCCTATCATGATGCCTATCATAATGTGATACTACTTTAGGATCAATGCGCCCTGGCACTATGACATGGAAATAATGATAATGATAATAATAATCAATATTAGTATTATTACAAATAAGTTATGTAACCAAAAATCAGTCTTTAAAAGGGGAACTATACAGTTGCTAAGCTGCCACCACATTGCATGATCCACAAGCATGTTAATGGTTCCTATATTTCTTCCAAAGAAATCTTCAGCAGGATTTTTTCGTGTAGTATACAGAAATTATATCCCACAGGTTCTTGGACTTAGGCATTAATTAGCACAATTTATCTGGAACTCATTTGAACTTAGTAGCTCTTTAGTTTTCGGAAGCCTTCCTTGATGTTAGGATCTCACAGCAGTTTATACAACAGCCTGCTTAAGCTTTTTCCACAATATTTTGTTGTTCCCTTAAAATACAGGTATATCTAATGCGCATGTTCTGTATATTTTATGTGTATTTTGTAATAGGTGGGAAAAAATCTGAATCAGTTTGCTCAATATCCAGAAGTCTTAGACAAATGGACAGCATCAGCAGATGTTAATAGGAATTGGAGGAAGGGACTAAAGGCCTATAGCTACTTTGATAAGTTTATGCCTGTGGCTGTATCCATGATAAGGGTAAACTGTCACAGTTTCTCAGTGAGAGCTATTGGGTAGGTAGTATATTCAATGCAATTAGGGATTGCAGCTCAAACTCTCCATGATGCCTGTGGACATGTAAAAATCACAAACATCCAAAGACCTATCTGCTGACTTCTCAGGTGTCCCTTATCAAAGAATGTTACTTGTAAATTCCCCAAATGATTCCCCAATTATTTGGTGCCCCCAGATTGGCTATTGAACCTTTTGTTTTTAGCCTTCAGTCATTATTTACACTGTAAAAATGACTTTTGCAGCCTTTTAAGTAACTGCTTTGAGGACTTTTTTTTTTTTCTGTTTTGGATTTTGTCTTACATTCCAGCATACCTTTGGCCCTTGGCAAGTTGAAAGGTGTCTCTGTCAGGAAGCATCATCCCAGAGAACACGAGACACTTCACAGCCCAAAAAAAAGGTGTGGTGGAGGAGGAGAGAAAATATCAGAAGCATTGCAAAAACACCTTTTTGTTTTGTGTTCCACAGCTTTAAAACTTTTCAGCAGCTATGAGCCATTAAAAGTGCAACTTGCTGACAACATTTTACATGGAATGTCAGCTTTTTGTGATTTGAAACAGCTGAAATAATAACTTCCAAATGAGTGGATTATAACACTGAAAGGAATATAAGCTTATATTTTAATAGCAGGACCTCTGTAAGTAATGACTGGTGTAGACCAATTGATGGACCAGCAGACTTTTTTTTGTATGAAAACAATTTTGTCTCTATATCTCTTTCCACTGTTTGTATGCTTGAAAATCTTGGAGGAAAAACATTTCCTTCTTAAGAGTTCATCTGATCGTACTATTTTTTTCCTTACCTGAATTGATAAAGCTTAATGGTCATTGTCATCTCTTCTATTTTGTTCCACTTGCTATTGCAAAATAGGGATTTAGTAAACAAAAATACTGTTGTCAGGCAAATGCTCTTTATTGTAAAGAAAACAAGACAAATAAAAAGAAGCAGTACTGTGTCTACTGAGAATGTTTTTTAACGTTTGCCATGAGGTGTCAGCAGCTCTTTAATTTTCAGAAGCCTTTTCTGACATTAGGATCTCACAGCAATGTACACAGCAACTTGCTCACACTCTTTCAACAATGTACACATATTTTCCTAATATAAAGTTAATTATTTAGGAAGTCTTTAAATATTCCCATACGACTATCACAGCTGAATTTATCCATTTGTTATAAATACAGTTACACATGCAAACAAATTATTAAATGAATATAAAACAAATGCATAATGGTATACTTCAAATTAGCTTGTTTTTTTTACCTGATGTCCAGCATCTGCACTATCTCCATTAAGCTCATAAAAGTATAGTTTCTCTGAGAATGTATGTGTCACAGTATTATGAAAGTTAGTAATATTCATCAAGAATGGCTGGAAATAACATTTTTAACAAACTTAAGAAACAACTGTGAGTTTTAGCATTAGTGTGTTAGATTTCATTGCAGATACTGTCTCTTCGGGTTTCCTCAGGTGGCAATGTGTATTAAGAAATAGATATCTACGTCTGGAAATGTTATTTCTTCCAATTTTTATTTCCCCAAAATTAGTGAATATAATATTAGTCTCAGTTTTAGTAATATCTTCACATGGAAAGTAGAACTGGAAAATTTAGAAAGATCATGACAACTGTGTTTCTTAACATAGAAAGACTTGGGGAAAGAGAAATCTTTAAGCAAACTTAAGAGAATAAATCAGAGTTTTATCTTTAGGTGATCTACCTACTACCCACTACAACTGCGTTATCACTATGTCTTTAATAAGTTTAAATGAAAGTTTACCTGGGCTCCTGCTCTGATAATTTGTTCTTGAAAAGAACCATGCTAAAATTAAAGGTTAATGCAGATAGGAATGCATACATTCCTGCATGAGAACACTGCAAAATCATTGGAATAAGAAAACCTCTTAAATCTTGTAATTTTATTTTCAGTTGTTAGGGCTTAACCTTCTTACTAAACCTGAGAGTGCCAGTTAAGCCTCACATTCTTCTAGCAGAATAGTAGATTCTTCTGATCTAGCTGAAAATTCAAAATGCTCTGCAAGCTTAAACATTTGAAGTAATGTCCAGTGTAGGAGCATTGATACGTCATAGCATTCTGGTTCCATACTCACACCTGGAGATTTCATTGCAAAGACTGCAGAGAAACCGGTGGGGCTTAGCCTGATTTTTATTCTGAATGGTATCTGATGAGAGTCAAGACACGGAATGTGGGCAGAAAGCACTGACGTATTTTTAATAATTCTTCTTTATCTTGAACACATGAGACCAAAGAAGGTTTGAGTAGGATATGGCCTAAGCTGGTTATTCTGTATTACCATAGAGCATGTGTGGAAAGTGATTTAAGAGCAGTAGGTCATGCTTCTCTTTGAAATTCAGACACTGCCACATCTTTTTGAAGACATAATCCTGCAAAGTGCTGAGCACCCTGGCTGCCATCCAAGAGAACACATAAACACATGCTTAACTCTAATCATAAGACTAGGCCCCATGTGTTAATGTTGACATGTGCTGAAGTCCTGGGCTGGATCAGCGCCAGGAGGTTCAGCATCATTCAGGATTGAATCCTCAGTCAATAAACTAAAGTCTGCAGCTTAGCAGTAAGCCCTGGATTCTGTTTACATTTCCTGCTTGCATCTTAAAAATAACGCAGTGGTTGTTAAACACAAAAAATCCTTGCTTCTTTGAGAAAATTGACATAGGTGGAGGCACAAAAGTGCATTTTAATAGAGGCAGGCAAGGAACAGAATACTTGTTTCGTTTGGCTGCATGAAAATCCCCCTTTCCCAAATAATCCCTTAATGACCTGCTAGCATGTAGAATATTCAGGGTCTGTTTATGTGGCAAAAAGAACATTTGTCTTTAGGAGCTGGCTTTTGCAATTGTCTCGGGTGGCAGTACTCTGTTCTGGGCCAGCAGGTCTTGGGCTGAAGTTCCACAGCAGGATTTAAGCTCATTCCCACTGCTAATTTGGGAATTTTGCCATTTTAGAATGGCCAAGTAGTTATCACAATTCTGTTTTGATTGTTTCTGGCAGATGCAGCAGGTAAATGCTAAAACTTTCTTTTCCAAAAAGTGGGACTTTCTGGCATGAAATTCAAGCCTGCCTAGAGTTTATACCATTAAACTGTGTACATAGATATTAATCTTAGGGTGGCTAGTTATGAACTAGGCCTTCATGACCGAAGAAAATAACAATTAAGATGGAAGACAATTCTGCAGAGAACTATGCAGTATTAAACTCAGCTACAATACTCTACACTACCACTCTCATTCTCCTTTCACCATTGACAGAATGTTCTGCAGATGGTTTGCTACTGCCAGCATGTGGGCAGGGTAAGAAATGAAAATGCCTAATTGTCCAACTAAATTGGAATTAGAGAATAACTTAATGTACTTACAGATCTTGTTGATTTCTCCGTGGTTTCTACAGAAGGTTGGCTTAAATTTCAGTTTGGCTGCTGAGAGAATAGGAAAACTCTTTTTGAAAGATTTTGGTAAGTAGCTGGGAACTTACTCAAAGAAGATTACACACAAAATGTGAATGTTATGGAACCAGTCTTTAAGGCTTAAGAAAACTTATCAAAAATCCTTAATTGTTTTAATTATACATCTGTTCTGGCACTGAATACACTGAAGTAGTATAAGAAAAGCAGTTCTGACAGTAGGAATTATCCAATCCCATATAAAAATCTGGTCCTGCAAGATACCTGTCTGTCAAACCCAATTTTACAAGCACAAGAGGATGACCTAGGATGGCCTTAAGACCATTAGGTTTGTATCAGACAGAACCAAAAGAACTTCCAGATGTTAGTGATCCAGTTTTGCATGAATGTGAAAATGGAGAATATGAGAATTGTTGCCATCCTTTATGCCATTTTACCATCCTTTGGTAAAATTTTCAAAACATTATTAAAAGAATGATCAGTTATTCCTGAAAGTCTCTTCTTTGCTAAAACTTATGAAAAATCCTAGCCAAGTGCAGTAAAACCATGTTGATTTCTGTTTGTTGTAGGTTAGTCATAGTCAAATGATAGTAAAAGTAGAAAACATTGTTTTGTATCTGATACATTAAATTCACTCTCAGAAGTCCAGAATTTAGAGAAGTTGTATCATCTTTTTGTGCCTCAATCTTCAGCTGTATAATGGAAATTTTCTTTTTCTAGCTTAACATGTTTCTGAAAGGGATTACAGGATTCTGGTATCCTACCCTTTGGTAGAAACTGATTGGACTTGATGATTTACAATGTCCCTTCTAGGCACATACCTCTCTTTAGATTGTAAATTCTTGCGGATTTCCTTAATAGGAATTGTTAGCACCTCATCCATACTTAGGTTTTTCTCTCCCAGGTGCTTTTAGAGTAAAAATACTGAATAATATTACTTTAGCTGCATTCACCCTACAGTGCTACAATTACATTAATTTGCAGTTAATTCAGAGGTAGAACCTTAAATAACATGCTAAGAACACCTGGCACTTCTAGCTTCTATCATGCATTCTGGTTTTTTGTACTGTTACTCCATGATTATGGGTGAAAAATGCACAGTGTGACGTTACTTAGAATATTTCCATTGTTGTCAAGCTTCACAGGCAGAAGCACCACTGATCTCTGTGCTCTGGGCTTGTGCTTTGAGGGGGAGGGAAGCAGGCAGAGTCAAGGATGGAATTTGTAAACTGATTCTGATTAGCTTGAGCTGATTGTGTGAGGGAAGTTATTTTAGAACATTTATTTTTCTTAAAAGAGTAGTGTAAAAGGATCTTTTACAGGGATCTTTTTTCATATTCTGTTTTTGTTTAGCTATCATCTGCTGTCAAAGGTGTTCACACAGACCTGAACTATGAGTTGTGGCACTGTGCTTAACTGCCTCCATTGGAAGATTTTTAGCAGTCCTTCTTTGAAGGTTTGGCCTTTAGCCTATGAGGGTCAAAACACATTTGGGAGCTTATATTATTTGTCACCAGGGACAGCCTAGGGTAAACCTAGAAGCGCACTTCAGAATCCACATGATTAAAGTTAAAATAGTATGTCTGGTATTTATACAGAAAAAAAATCATTGAATTTTCTTCTCTATCTTCATGCAGATCTAGCATTCAGTACACTGCTTCCAAAGTAATATGTATACTGTGCTTAATATAAGTGTATATGTATATATATATATATATGTCTATAAAGTATATACAAAATTTCCTTGTCATGGAACTTGTGTAGCCAGCTCGACTGTAAATGGTGATCCACGGATATTTTAGCTTCAAGTTACAAAAAGTAGCTTTGTCATAGGATATTGTTACAGAACTGGCAGTGAAATTCAGCAGTATGCCTCTGATGCACCTTTCATACACAGAGTGAATTTTAACTTTCCAATTTGATATCCAAAATGTTGCCAGAGAGAATGTATTCTTCTCTGAGATACCAAAAAGAGAGAGTTATTACACAGTAGTAATTTTTAGCATCATTGTCAGTCATCTTCAAAGCTGCTGGGACTGGTAAGAGAATCTAAATTCCTGTAAAATAAACATCCTTGCATTTTAAGTAATATTATGCAGCCAAAGATTGTACTCTAAATTTAGGACTGGATTTTTACAATATGGAAGAATCTCAAGGTGACAAGAAGTTGGCCCAAGGTATTTGCATTCATTCTCCCTTCTGTCCGGGGAATTGCTAAAAGGAAATGGTATGGCTACAGATTTCGTGTACTCCAGCTGCATTGTGTAGCAGCTACAATCTGAAGCAAACCAGAGCTCTGGGCCTGGTTGTCCACATCTCCATACATTTAAATACAGAAGCAAGTAAGTAAGGGGAAGTAAAATTCTTCCAGAACTAATCCACAGTATTTGTCATGAACTTTGCTGTAGTGTATTTCACTGCATGCAACGATTAATAAGGCACTAGCCTAGGAAGCAGGAGACCTGAGTTATATTACTTTGTCATTAATCTGCTGTGCAGTCTAAGCAAGTTACTTCCATTTCTCTGTCTTCTCATTTTCCTTTGTCTTTTCCATATGGAATGTAAACTTTTCAGGATCAGACTGACAGGCAATAGTTTGATGATATATATGTTAACGCCAGCTTTATGCCTCCGAGTGCTGGATCAGAAACACCACAATTGCATAATGCAATGGTCTAATCCAGTATAAACTCACTCTGAAGGTACAGATTTGTCTTTCTCTCTCTCTCTCTCTCTCTCTCTTTTTTTTTTAGATTAACCTTGTACTAGTAGGCTTTATACTAGACCTGCCACACTGCCTGAACTCTTTGCCTTGTTTGTTATTGTCTTTGTTCTCACATTACTCCTCAAGCGGGTTTACGGTATAAAGCCAGTGTAAGACCCCATACATACTCTGCTAATTCAACAGTAATACAGTAACTGGGCTTAAGCCCGATCTGGACGTATTCAGCCGAATGATTCACTGCACGGGTCTGGTACTGAACTGAATGATGGAACTAGTGTATTTGTAGGAGCTCATGCAGCATCTCTGGGATTCAGTTTCTGCTTGGAACGCGAAGATACTAATGTAACTCTTAGACAGTAAGATCCAAAAAAAAAAAAAAAAAAAAAAAAAATGCCCCACTTACTCTATTTGACTTAACTGTTCAAGTTGTTCTTGATTAATGCTGGTGTAAGTCACATGTAAATTCTTTTCTTTCATGTTCTAACAGTAGAAATATGTATCTTGACAAGCATACTTTCTGATGGCTGGCTTAAAAAAAAAAAGGTACCATACTTTTCTTTCACGTTTTAAAAATATTTTTGATTTTTGCATTTATTTGTTTTCTCTTTTTTTTCTTTTAAAAAGAGAAAGTAGTTTCACTGGGCAAAGGTATAACTATGAATTCCTCTGAGATTTGCAGAATGAATGACATTTTTGACAAAGAAGATTATGTAGTATTGACAAAATTCATGTAAAATGGAAACTGGAAATGTAACATTTACTAATAGCTTAATAAATTGATCACCGGAAATAGTTTCTCCTAAACAAAGTAACAGAGACTAAAATATCATCCCCCACTCCCTCCCTTCTTTTTTCCTTCAGGGAAGGCGAATCACAATTACACCTCCGGGAAAATGGCCTAGTGTTCACACTTCATCAAAGGAGGATCAAACACTTTAAGCTGTTCTTTTTTAAGTTAATAGTTTCCAGACTATCCTTAGTCATTTCTTATTTTTAAGCGAGAAAAGTCATAGTACTGAAAATAAAAGCCATATCCAAAGATTACAACTGCTCTGGAAAAACAATGTAAGCTGTCAAAATTTGACCTGAAATATCTAGTAAACAACTTTTACTGGGGCTTAAAAGCTTCTGTTGAATTGATATATTGACAAATTATCATCTTTTTGTGTTCAGTATAAGTTTTTGATGCTTCTGTTGTGCTATTGCTCTTGTTGCTCATATATGATGTAATATTCTGTATGATGTTGTTTTGTGCTTCGATGTAGCTAAGTTGAATAGCTTTACCCAGTCTGGATTTAAGAGAGTGTTGTACGGAGTTGTAAATGCAAGCAATTGTATGGTAAAGATTTATTGAGAAGTGGAGTCTTTTTATATTTTCCTTCCATTCCATGATGTTGCCAAGGTGACCATACAAAGATAAACCAGCTTAAAATGTAAATAATCATATCCCTGAATATTTCAAATTCAGAATGTCTACTGAGTAACATTAGAACTGTCAGACATACACAAGTAATCGTATTTGAAAGATCCTGCAGCTTTTAGTTACATATCATTTAAGGTTATAGCCTCACAAGAAGGCAATCCACCGAATTATGTTTTTCCTCCCATAAATTGCAATGCAGCAGTGTGCTGTCATAAGAAAGAAACTGTTCAGAAAAAGTATATTCAAGGTAAGATTAAGAGTTACTGTGATGTCATGCTATGATGACAGACTCTGCCAGTCAGTCTTAAAACATACTGACATCCTTCAATATATAATTTTCAGATAAATTCACCTGACTGCTAGCAACTAAACTACCTTCAAGAACTGGCTTAGGATATCTTTCAGCCACTTTTCTATTTTGCAGATTTCAAGTGTATGGAAAGAAAATGCTCCCCAAACGAACATCAGTGAGTTGTGTCACACCAAGGAGATTTCAGAGCTGAAAAGTGTCTGTAGGTCATCAAATTCTTTCTTCACATGCTGTCTCATAAGTGCTGGAGGGAATATATTTTTTCACCCAGTTGAAAGAGAGAATTTCAGAGCTCAGCAGGTGACAGAAAATGTACAGCTTTCAGAACTATAAGAACTCTGGAAAAAGAGTAGTCAAAGCATTTCCTAAAAGTGTAAAATGCTTTCTAAAATTATTGCAAACAATTTTTAGAAAACACATGCTGAAGAATTAATGTTTACCTTTTCAGGTGCAAGCAGGTGGGGTTTCTAAACTCACAGAGTAATCACATGCATCTGCATGTATCACATGTATCACAGAGTAATCACATGTATCTGCATGTGATTATTCTGCAAAGAAATCTGCTCTTGGAAAATTTGGTTCATTGACACAGATCAACGAGTGACTTATGCATAGTAGCACTGAATGTTACTAGGCTTAATTTTGGGGTACTTTCCAAGTTTTTACATCCTGGTGCTTGAGCACAGCATTCAACATCAGGCTAGTCAAATTCCTACAGAGTGGTCGTGTAGATTTAGGAAACTAACTTATGCTTATTTTTTAAGACTGAGATGGCACAAGGTTGCTGTTTTCTCCATGACTGTTTGATAGCTAAAGCATTTGCTCTGGAAGTGGAAGAGCAAAGCTCAGAGTTCTCCATAGACAAAGGTGATCATTTTCCCACCTTTCAGAACAAAGTTTCATTCAGAAGTTTATATATGTGGGGCTGGAACTCAACTGCCCCTCCTGTTCTTCTGCTCACCTCTGTCACTGGCATTCTTCTGGAGGACAGCATTGCATGCATTTTGGAGGTGTCATTGTGACTGTTATGCCATATCATTGCAACAGATTGTCATGCAGTGGAGGCTGCAGGACACATCAACTCAAAGAAGCTGAACTCTTCCTCACTTCCCAGGAAAGAGGAGTGAAATATTTACTGTGTTGTGTCCCACTGAAACTAAATGCATGAGCATTTGTATGGTCATGGTCCCCCATTCATTCTGTCATTCTTCTTCAGGAGTATTTCTGAGGCATGAGATAATCATCCCTCGTAGTAGAAGTGACTTTCATGTGCCCCAGTCACTGGATCAGTGCTGCCAGATGCAGCTCTGATCTGCAGATGGAGGACTGCTCTGAGGAGTGATGAAGGGGAGGGTGAGCAGGACAGGAAGGAATAGCCAGGTACTGCACAACAGATATTTTATAGTAGGAATTCACTGAGAGTCTGTTGAAGTAGTGTTCAGTGAGTGGCAGTGATTGAAATAGTATGCTTGTACACGCGAGGACTGATTCAGATTGGGCACAAGCAGGTGCAGCTTCACTGAAGTCAATAGTGCAGCACCTACTGGGCCTGAATTTAGCTCACAGTAGGACTTGCTGTGAAGCGTATTAAGCTAATGATATCTGTGGCAACACACTGTTTTCTGAATGACCTAGATGCATTTGCCCCACATAGATGTTTTCAAACCAAGACAATGTTGTTCCTAAGTTTCTTATCAAGAAGAACATAAAATTGAGAGAAACATTTTCAGGCTCTATATTTTAGCTTTTTGTGAGTGGTTTTTAATCCATTTATCGAAGAATTACGCAGGGCTCCCCTTTGTGTTAGTAGACCTATAAGGTTTTGCCAATCCGCTTTCTAAAGCCAGGTTAGCAATAGTCTTCTGAAGTTGACTCTAATTTTCCATTCAGTCATTTTAGCTCACCAGAGATAATCCATAAAACCAACCATTTTTTTTTACTAGTTCCTACCCAGCAATATTCGGTTACTGAGAATCCAAACACTCATTTCTTCCTCAGTGAAAAGAGTCTCAAATTTGCAGTTTAGAAAAGAAGATCTACACAGAAAAACAGAAAGATATTTTGGTAGTAAAATATTGGTTATCAAGGTACAACATGTACCTGAAGATGTACAATTGCCATCTCTAAAATGAAGTGCAACCTGGTTATCTGATTTTTAGAGTTTTACTTGGATTTGGGACCTAGACAATTATTTATTTATATAAAGCATTATGCAGCACTATTTCCACTCCAGGGGAACTCTTAAATAATCAGACAAAAGGTTGTGGCTTCCTGTGCAAGTTATTCAAAGTCTTTAAAGTTTGTATTAGTTTTGTTTTGTTTTAAGCTACATCATAAAGTTGTTTGATACATTTTGGCTCTTTTCCTATCAGCATGTTTTTGTCCACCTTCCACAAAACATACTGTACAGTTCTGCTTTCATGTTTTCTTTCTATTCTTATCATGACAACAAGATATGAAAAAAAAATGAGTAAGATTTAAACAGTGCCTATTTGTGTCCCAAAAGAGTAAGTATACTACTGGTTTATTTATTTACGTATATCATACTTGTCAGAATAGCCCATCCTTCCTCTAGTTCTAAACTGTCACGCTATAAAACAAGTTTATGAAGATCTTCTGTAACATGCAGCATCAGAAAAAAGCTATGCTTAGAGAAAGAGTAATTCTGATCAAATAATTGTAAAAATAAATATACAGGAAGTGAATAACCTCGACGTAACATTCAGTGAAAACTACCTCAAAAAAGGACACAAAGGCATTTTCACTTCTAATTAGTTAAGCAAGCATCTGATTAGAACTGACATAGATTACAGCTAAATTGAAGAGTAGGTTAAATCCATCAGATTTCATTATTTCACTTCCCCAACTCCAAACTGGATTTAGTGGGTCCACTTGGTGTACTCTGTAATTTGGATATACTTTTAAATCACTTACAGAATGACCACCTCTGCATAGGGCATGACTCATATTTATGTATCAGAAAATCAGGGAAGGAACTGGATAGAAGCAGAGTTTTTATTTATGCCGCAAAGTTGTGAGGCCTCATATATTGAAGGAGAGTCCCCCAGAAAAGCAGGTACAAATAGCTTTACTCAGCTCTAATACAGCAGAGTAGAATGGGGTCCAAGATGGAACTGAGAGCAAGGTTACCCAGAGCGTATTCAATTCAGAAAAGTTAAGGTGCAAAATGACACCTTCTTGATCCGTTAAATGAAGCTAAATGGCTAACGATAGGCCGGGAATTAGCTGAGCTGCACGAGTTTTGTGTACATTCTTAGCTTAGAGCTGATACAGTGAAGGTTAAATCATCTTTTGATCTTGTATTATTGTTTCTGGAAATTATTTAGCCCAGGAAAGGGCAGAACTGGTAGCAAGCATGTGGCAGCACTTTGATCCACTCCATGCTTAGGCATAGAATTAGTTTTTATCCACAGAAAATTCCAATATTTGAAGTGTATTTTCTGTTTCAAGAAAAAGTAATATTTAGAAATTTACTGAAGATGGAAAATCTAGGGATAAGGACAAACAGGAAAGTTGCTTGAAATCTTCAGAACACTTTGTTACAGAAAGGCAAATAATTTCACCGTAGTTGCAAATCAGATAACATGTTTATATATGAATATTTTATCAATATAGTCTGATTTGCATGTAATGCCTATACATTGAAACACAGTATTCCTGCAATACAGTATCATGTTAAGATTCATAGTGGTTTAAATAAAATATTTGAAATGAAAATGAACAATGATGAAATGAAAAGGAAACTGATTTACTTCACAGAGTAATCCATTTGACATTTTTACTGAAAGAGAACATGCTCCTGTGAAATATTTTAATACTGAAAAACTGAATTTTTTGAGAGAAAAATTACATCAGAAAGTTTAGTCACCTTTCCAATTTGTGAAAGCTCTCATGAACTGTGGAAGGAATTCACCACAGGTTTTATGAGTTTCACACAAAATTTACAGACCTTTGTTTATGAGTTTCTTACTTTCCCCATTTCAGGAGTTGAAAGTGGAAGCTGAAGCCCATCATGACTTTCAGTATTTTATATACCCTTTTAAAATTGTCCACATTCTGTGAGAAGTCAGACCTTTGCTTTTAATACTGATACTTTAAATGTTTTTAATAGGTCTAAATTCATCCAAGTTGATAAAGATTAAAGTGTTTTGCTGTTCTGGCAGTTTTGCATCTGTATCTGAAAGGCTAATTTGTGTCTGTAGATGTAAGCATTTCAGCTTGTGTTAAACCAGTTCTTGCTGTTAAAAGCAGGCAAGATTTTCAGATGTGCTTAATTAAAATCCAGAAGAATTTAGTTCACTAATTCTCGTATGGTCACTTGAAAAATATGTGCTCAAAGGAACTAAAATCCTGTATTCTATTCAAAACATTTGAAGTTTTTGTTCCTGTTACATTTATGGTACATTCACATATCCTTTCACGTATGAAATATTTCATATTTCCTTTCATACGAGTTGAGTCAGGGATATTCCAATGTGTACTGGTATATAACTGGAGATATATCAGGATGTGAAATACTGAAGACTACACAGAAATTTGTAACAGAATGGGAAAGTTGTGAGTTACAACCTGTGATTAAGCAACTGAATGTTTCGGGACAAAGAAATCACTGGATAGGTAGGGTTCACCTCATGAACACTCACAGCAGAATGAAACAAGGGCTAAGAATATTTTTTGCAGGGCTGAGAATAAAGTGGCCTGCCACAATAAAGAACTTCCTAATGTAAAATCAGTGCGCTGGAAACATCAACAGGGAGGGCTCCGTTCCTTGCATTGCCAAAGAGGTTCTACTATAGGTTCATAGAATTGGCAGTAGTAAAAGTAGACACAGGTACCTCACACAGTGTAATGCCTTTTTCCATCAGGTGCTTTCTTTGTGTGAATTCTTCTCTCGCCAAGTCAGGAAAAACTATTAGGAAAAAGAGAGATTTCTCTAATGAGCCTACAGATAATGCAAAATTTATGTCTCTACCTGCAGCTGGGCAAAGCATGATGTGGTACACAAATAGGAGATTTTTTCCATTTTTTCAGAAGCAAGAACCATGTTTGCTACTGGGCATCATGACCCACTTGTTCATTTTTAGGAAGAAGTGGATACTTTCTATGGGAGAAGCTCAAGCATCAGATTTGCTCCTTGGAGCATTAATAAAAGGGCTCAGTTAGCTTCATCTCATTATTTTACTATGAGTATTGACTTTGGCCTAGAGTCATGTATAGATAAAATGGTGCAAGGGCTTGTCCTAAGTGATTACTCAGAATTACAAATCATTGCAAGTGTAACTGAATACTGCAGCCTAGCTGGCACTCTGCCCCTGCTTATCCCACCTTCGGCCCTCTAGCAGCCCCCTCCCCGCATAAGAGAATGAATCCAGCTTTGGCTAAATGGGCAATTAATCTTACTCACTGAAATCTGAATTTTAATTCTCTAGCAAGAAGAGGACATACATGCCTATCACACATTACACCAACAAAGATTTCAGAAAAATAGCTAATAGGTAGCATGGTAGCAGGCAGACAACAAGCAGTATGTGACTGTGTATATGCTCTTTCTCTAACAAAGTAAACTCTAATAGACAGGACTGGTTTTTTTTAGTGTTAGTAATTGGCTGATCACATCTGATCATGTAAAAGGTTACCCACTAAAGGTATGTGTTTTAAAAAGAAATAAGCAAGAAAGTGAGAATGATAAATTTTAGCAGCACTGGGATTCTAAAAGCCCATTATTTTTAAGAGTACTGAGAGGATCAATAAAATAAAGAGACACATAAAAGCACAAGATACTCTTGGTACATCCAAATAAAATAGAATAGAAAGCACAAGTTTCAACTTATGAAGTACAAGATGGGTGATGAGAAGAGTCTGTTAGGGATATACTAAGTTTCCTGAGTGCATCCTTTGTGCTGTATTTTAGCAGTTTTCCCCTGAGCAAGACCCTAGCATTTTGTCCAAGGTTTATTTCATATCTAGACTTTGTGTGACAGAAGCAGAATCTTGAAACAGTTACTTTGTACAAGTACATATGAGCAGTGATGTTATTTAATATATATTCCTGCTTCATCAGATAAAAAATTCCTATAAGGTCACAAAAGAGATTTTTCTTCCAGTTTAATGTAGCTCTAAACAGTATAAAAATGCTTCCTGTCAGCCACATGGTATGCAAACTAATCAAAGGCCTGAAAGCGCCTGCTCATAAATGAAAGTCTGAGTTCAATAATAAAAAATCTCTATTTTTTTTACTTACTTATTATGGTAAGATGGTTTGTGCGAATATGGCTTTGGCATGAGTTTTGGTTATCATGGTTATTCCTACGTTAAAAACAGATTAAAATAGAGTTCATATGATTTGAGCAAAACAGACCATGTTTCATTTGTAAGGATATTAGTATTTCCGCTGAATATACCATTATTTTACACTTTGGGTTATAAAGAGCTAACAATATGCCCGAAATACAGCAAGCAACTTAAGGAATGTCAATGAAGCTTTGACCTTGCCAAATTAGAGCCTAAATTATTAATGATAAACATTAACAATATATAATGGATTTATAATTGCAATAATTGCTTTGTGGAGGCATATGCATTTTTTGGAATCAAAGGATGATTTTTTTTCTGTTAGGTCATATTTCATATTTGAATGTTTGGTTCCTTTTAATGCATTCAGCTCTATACAGTGGGAATAATTGTAATTTATTTTCTAAATTTCATCTGAAGGGTGATACTTAGTTTAAGCGTTTTCAGCAATTAGGAAAACAGCTTTATAGCCATAATTTGAAATTTAGCTTTTTGTTTAAACCCTCAGGATTTATGCAGCTCACAGAACTGTGTTTAACTGTTTTGTGTGGTTAGTTCTGTTGCCTGTCCCATGACTGAATATGTAGGTCTCAGGAAATTGTGCCTTCTGGAAGAAAGGGTTAACTTTGCCATTTTGGGAGATATTCTTAAGAGCTTTCTTGACAGAGTGTGGCGTGGAATATATCTGGTTATTATAATTATTATAACTAGCTGAAGGTCCATTATGCAGTAATATATACTCAATAAATCATTTGCCAATTGTGGTTGCTCCACTTGTCAAATCATATTTCAGCTAACTACTAAGTGTGTGTGTATGTGTGTGTGTGTGTGTGTGTTTCATGGTGGTGTTCTAATATCTTTCCCCTTTCTCAGTAATGTTTAAAGGATTACTACTCCTTATTTGCAATACTAGCATGAAAATCATCTCTTTTCACCTAAAGAAACAGAAGAAAAGGTTAAGACAGATTCCTAAATACCCTGCTACCATCTACAGCTTTCACGACTCTGCTGCTGAGAGGAATGTCTGCACAGACTAATGTGATGTGAATGAACTGGACAAAGTCAAACATCTACCTTTTCAGTAAAGAATTCACGTGGCAGGTTGGGTGTTCTAGGTGGTCATGACTTGACTTCTCTGAAGAATTTAATAAACTCAGCAAGATTTCCAGCAAATATCTTTGAAAGAACCAAAACTGTGAACTTGTTCATGCCTTTAAAAATTTCTATGTGCACAATTGCCGTAACTGAATTGTTTATCTGTAGTATGTTTTCTAGATAAAACCACCATATCTACTTTTCTTGAATATATCCACTGACACAACTTGACTACCTGGCCAGGACTTTTTTGTATGGAAAAGCTACAGTCGTTCTTAACTGATTCATATCAGTACTAGTTACCCAGTTCAGCCTCTCCTATGGAACCATACAGTCTTATCATCAGTGAGACACTTAAGCATCTCATATGCACTTAAACAGGTGAACAGCTACCACTTTAGGCAGTAGCACTTGACTTGCATTGCAGCATTCTCTAAAAATGCCATAATAGTCATGAAGAGCTAGCTAGATTTCCAGGAAAATAGTCTTGGAGAGGAAGATATGACTAAGAAGTGTTGCAACAAAAGAAGAGGTGTTCATTATAGAGTAACTCAGAGGAGAAGAAACTAATCCAGATCATACTATGGACCTCATGTTCTTTCTTGCCTATAAAACTGTTAAAGGGACAATAATGTCTTCGAATGATTATTCGCTTGGTCACAATTTTTTGAAATTTAGAATTGTGTGATAGAAAAATATTCAAGAAAGGTATGTGTTTCTTCCAATTTAAAAATTCATAAATATAGTTCATGGTTTTTAGGCCTTGATATTTTAGAACAAAAGAGAATTTTTGTTTTCACACATTTCAGTTGTCCTGATAAAATCAAACAGTGACAAAGTAAATAAAGAAGCATATATTTAATAGAAAACTATATTTTAAAAGGATTATGTTTGAAAAGACAAGCATATGAAATGTATAAGATGCACAAAGAAAGCTTGTTTGTGCACTCTTTTCACTTGCATCATGACACGGTTTATTTATGTATGTCTGCCCTGCTTAGTGCACATGAATTAAGGCAAAAGCTGCTGGGATGCTATGAATGAAGATAAACTGGTTGCTGGGGAAGTTGACAACATATGAAACAAAGCTTTTAACATTTAACATTTTTATTAGCCACAGTAGTAGAAGATAGATTCTGACAGGTGGTGTTTGCACATCCTTTAATAAAAGAGACCTGGCACACTGACCACAGGCTGGGCCAGCCTGGCAGAAAGCTGTTGCATAGGGAGCAAGGAAAAGATGCTGTACAGGATCCTCCAGAGATTGCCAGCTGTTAGGCCCATTGAATACAAGGTGTTCAGCTGGTAAAATGCCTAGTGTTGAATATCATTACGAAAATAATTTCTTTGTGGCCATTGTTGGGATTCAGTGTGCCCTAAACTATTGTTTCCCTTTTAGCACAAAGGACTGAAGAACAGAAGATATGTTGGCCTCCACTGGCATAAAAAAGATGGACATTCCAGAGACCTCTATCCTTAGGGACTACACTGAGCAAAGACCTGGAAGAGAAGAAGGTAAATGTTGTTTAAGCACTTCCATTTGCTCAGAGGTTTTGTAAGAGGAAGGCTGTAGCCGACTTTTAGTCCTTTTTGTATTATATTGTCTCAGTATCTTCAGAGCACTGCTAAGGCACCCTCTCTTAGTGGCTTCCCTATTCTTTGTGGGCAAAATTGGCCAAAGTTAAGTTCTCTAAAGAATGATGTGCTGTAGATAATTTTTGTCTTTATCATTTTATGAGTAGATGCTACACTTCTGGGTCTCAATGCCATGTCTGAATTAATTCGTATATTTGTAGA